>NC_054559.1:18010324-18052824 GCF_017654505.1 Polyodon spathula
AAACTCTCAGTAATAAACTGCATACACAATGGAAACTCAAACACATGCCTAATAAACGATATATACACCTGTTCTTGATTAATATTAGTGTGTTGACTACAGGTTTTCATAAATTAAAAATCAACAGGAAGTGTTAGTTGACACAAAATTACATTTTTTTTTTTCTCTCTACACTAGTATATCTAGAACATGTAGAAATAACGATGTTCCATAATGTCAAAATTAGACATCCATCTGTTAACCAGAACCATACCTAAATTGGACAAGGAACCTCGTCTACATCAACCAGGCTTGCGCTCCCTCATCTGCTGCGTTGTGTTTCCGTTTCTATATCTCGGCGAGGCTAAGCCATCGCCCGTTGCTGGTCGGCGCTGTTATAGTCCTGTTGCCGCTGGATACTGAACTCCGCGCTCACCTGCTGCGGAGACACTGCATGATTTCTTCACCCCGTTAGTCCAGTAACCAGCAGCAACAGCGCTCTCATTTCCTTACCCTGCAATAGAGAGAGCAGCCTGCCACATACAACACTCAGTCCTAGTGCCCACCGTTTAACAGTAGCCCAGCTGGTTTCACAGCCTACAATCCTAACTAGGGCGGACATGGTCTCAATTGAAATCGATTTGATCTCAGTCTGCTGCCGAAATAAATGGGCAGGTCTGAATTCAGATCGCTTCCAACATTCCCAGTGGCTGATGGAAACGTTTGTAATCCAAGACTAGTGCTAATTAGGATCTATGCAAAAGGCAGTAAATAATTAAAGGTCACAGGGTTGCACTGCATTTCTCCAGGTTCCTTGGAAATGATAAACATTGCACGCATTGCAAATTGCACGTTGTTGTAAGTTATAATCATGCAAACAAACATGTAGAGACAGGAGGTCTTGAGCTAGAATGATCAGTTCTATTGTTGTTTGTCCTAAAAGTTAGAAATTAATCATATACCCACCTTAATTATTGCAGAGAATAAAGCTTTGGGATAATATAATATTGGTATACTTTGGCATGCAGGCACTGTAGATTAGTCTTCAGTCCGCTTCAAAGGATTGTTGGCAGTTTCACCACATGTACGATCGTGATTAAATGAAAGTCACACCACATTTAATTTAACAGTGCATCCCAGGTCTTTGGCAGAAACAATCTTTTCACATACCAAGTAAGATTAATACAGCAGTAAAGAGCACTTTCAGACAGCATGGTGAACATGTCTAATGTAATGGGAGCGCTTCCTGCTTTATCATCGCCAGAGGCATCAGAACAAGCCACCTACAGCCTTCAAAAATAAAACAAGACAACAACTCGGAAGTTTAACTTCGTCATTTTATTATTTTTAGGCAGCACTACAAAGACATTAAAATATTAAAGCCACATTACACGCCTGTCCTTGTAACATTTGTAAAATACAAGTAAAAAATAAGATAAGGGAATTGTGGCAAAAAGACCCGATTGTGACACACACACATCACATACACACATATGTGTGGTATTATATATTATTATATATATATATATATATATATATATATATATATATATATATATATATTTATATAATATACAAACAAAAATTATATCCTTTTTGTTGTGTTTTTTTTTCAAAAAAAAAGGGGGGGAGGGGGGAAAATTGTGCAGTCTCCTTTATTGTGCAAGTAACATTTCGCAAAGATTATGGGACGTCAATGTTGTTTTATTATTTTACATCAGTGACAATAAAACAAAATGCAATTGGTTTAAAAATGTAAATGACATAAAGAAAGGAAAAACAGCTGTGTAAGTATTACTCGTTGGGCTCAGGGAAAACACTTCGCCCTGAAGCGCCATCTCACCAGACTCTTCAGTCCACACATTCATTGATCACACACTTCTGTAAACCCCAGGCCCTGTGGGCAGAACCTGCTGGGAGAGGCAGGATTACAGCTGCTGTTGGTACCTGCTGTCAATAGCTACACCAGATCCAAGCTCATGCAGACTCTGATTGCATAGCAGTTTGAGTCACCCAATATTTTACTGTGAGCTTCTGGCACACCTGAGCAGAGCAAAAACCTTGCTAATTTTGTAAGGAAAATGCAGCCAAGGCTCAGTAAGGCCAGGAGTGTTTCAAACTAGCAGCAGACCCCTCAGATGTGACTTACTCTTCACAAGGAACAAGGGCTAGGGTGTGTGTGTCGCAAGGCAACACTACTGTTTTGAAAGTACCCTCCAGTTTAAGCAATCTGTCTGTGTGTGTGGGAAGACCAACTACTTGAATTGTCAGGAATTCCAGAGAAGACTCCTTCCTATTTCTATATATATATTTTATTTTTGTTGACGCACATCTTTGCAACACAGCAATTGATACGACCACAAGATACATCATATCCTACTATTGAAGATACCCAACACAGTAATAAAAATCATAATACTGCTGCTTTAGGCTGACAGTTCCTGAAATTGTAGACAAGAATTCTATTATATATATATAATATATATATATATATATATATATATATATATATATATATATATATATATATATATATATATATATATATCTATAATATCTAATAGTAATCGATCACTCCCACAGCTAGGTTAGGGTAAAAGCCTTGTGCTACACCAAGCTGCTAACACATCATCCACTCAGCCTCCTTCAGCACCCACAGCTTTGCAAGTTCAAAAATTAAAAATAAATTACAAATCTCAAATATTTGCTCAATTGTAAACCGGTAAAAACAAACTGGCCTTTTACTAGTGAGGTTTCTGATTTACGGAGGAAAAATATGCCTTGGATTTTAACCTCTGAAACTTTAAAGATGGTTTATTAGTGTTTGGGAGAGGTGAGGGTATAGTTGCCAGGGAAAAGTCTTAATGGAATAACGCAGCATATATTTTTTAAACCAATTTAAAGCACAATTTTAAAATAAATCTACCATACGTTCAAGGAGGGAGTTTAGGTGGGAGGGTCTTTTCTCCTAATTCCATGTCACCCCCTCTACCACCTCCCCACTAAAAATTGCCATAGGTCTAATTTATTTTTTATATATAAAAATGAAAGTTGTGTGAACTTCTTTGTTTCAAGCGGTTGTTGCTAGGACAGTGGTTAGGCATCGTCTGCATCTTCCTTTTTGTCTTTCTTCTCCTCCTCTTCCCCCTCGGCTGTTTCGCTGGTGTCAAGTCTTCGTTTCCGGGCGCTGGCGCGGGCTTTGAGCGTCGGCAGAGAGTCCATCCCCAGGGCTTTGTGAATCTGCCGGAAAGCCAGCAATCTTAAAGCGTGCTGTTAAGGAAACAGGAGACAAAGAGGTAGAAACCGTTAATCGTCACTTTACACATCTAGGAGACACCTATTCAAGAGATGGGTTAAAGATGAATCAGGGTTTGTAGATGCTGAACGCGGAAATTAACTAAAAGGTTTCCAATTAAGTTTTTTAGACTATATAATTTCTTATTACAATATAGGAAAAAAACTAAAAACACACAACGCTCCAGCGTGCTTGAATCCCGAGACAGCTGGTGCATCAAACACTGTGTATTGTACCTGAGCACTGGCCGTTATGTCATCCCTCGACTGGCTGGTCATACTTTCCAGAGCGTCTGTTTGGTCTTTTTCGCAGGGGTCCAGCAGCCCAGGGCCGCCTGTGTTGCAGAAATAAAATCAAACATCTGCAAGGCACATCTCTGTAGAATGCTGCATTCGACACACGTTTATAAAGCTAAACTGTGCCGATTACTGCATCGCCTGCAGATCATAACAAAAGTTTTTACGTTAGTAAATACAAACCTTGTAGTAGAATCCCGGTGGCTAGACATTCTAAAACTCTGCGCATGGCTTCACCTGGGCTGAGGGGTGCAGACGTGCTGCTAATTGCCTTCTCAACCAGCAGCTCCATTGCCTACAGGAGAAACCAGAGAGGCTTGCTTAACACACTGGAAGCAAGCCTGTGTTCTACCGTTGCCTACTTTTAATAAAATCAAAATAAGCAGTTTCCTTAAGTTAAGCAATAGGAACAGTAACACTATTATTCTGCTGTTCGGAGTCCAATTGGAAGACACTATTTATTGCCAAATGGGGCAGAAAAGTGGTGAGGATTAAAATTGCCTAGAAGTATCTAACAGCAAGAAAATACTTATTCATATAGAAAACCACAGATTTCAGCATTAGTTTCTCTCTTCTCTAGTAACACCCACAGCAATATAAAAATAGGGGTTGACTTACTGTAACAGAGAATAATGAACAGTCACTGATTTCATTGTCATTTTGAATGGGTTGCCAATAGTTCTGCTTTCTAGTTGGAACTATAGCTTGCAAAAGACACTACAAGGAAATAGATTGCAGTCCGTTATCCCTGGATAATTCTGGATTTGGAATACCAACAACCACTGCTTGAGTGTGACAATAGTCAGATCCTGATCCAGTTTTGTTTTGCGGAAGCAGAAAACCAAAATAACCAAAACAGTATAGGGAGAAACATCATTTCAACAGAAATGATCCTGGTTACAGCTAAACAGTAAGTCTTACCCAGTCAGGCAGACAGCCCCAGGTAGGCACACGCTGGCACAAGTCCCGAAGTACACGAATAATGATCACACAGGACTGCAAGCCGTTCGCCCGAGCCTAAAAAACAAAGCCATGAAAAAAAGGAGATTCCAGTATGTACCAAGACAATAAGCAAACCAATCACCTGTCTGCTTGAGCACAAGCAATTTTGTACCAGTTTCTCTCAAGTTGACAAGTCTAAAAACACAAGGATTACATTGGAAACCATGTCAATCAAGCGTATAAAACGTTGCATGTGATTGGGACAGTGGCATTGCCGAAAACACAGAAGTGATTACGGCTGATAATTCCACCTAGCTCAAAATAAATCCAGCATCCTTCACAGAGCACGAATATCCCATCAACAGGAATAAGGCAAGTTTCCATGTTTTCAAAGTTTAAATAAATGACTGTCTGGGTACCCTTACCTGAAACCACTTGGCGTGACGGAGGGCAGCGAGGGAATCCAGGCACTTCCGTTTGTTCAGGACGTCCGGAGGATCAGGCTCAGATGCTGGAGTTCCTGGGAAGAGGGGGAAGAAAAACACGGGAACGTCTAACTCAGTGCAAACAACAACAGCACTTTGGGTTCCCGATTTCACATTCAAGCACAGTACGGAAGAGGACAAGGATTTATGTTTGGTTGGTGGAGTCCTATAGGGCTAACAAAAATCTGTACCTAGATTTCTGATTGCACACATAGCCGGAGGTTTTGCTCATTCATCACTGCCAACATTCAGTAGTCGGTAGGGCGGCGGTAGCATGCTAAATTGGGACTTGCACACAAGTGAGGGTAGGAACTAAACCAAAAAGCGCTGACCAGCGAGATTCACCTGCTGCAGCTGTGTTGGGAACATGAACAATTTAATAAACTTATACAAAGGCAAATAGGCAGCAGATCCTTTTTTTTTTTTTTTTTTTTTTTTTTTTTTTTTACAGCATCAGGGTCCTGAAATGGAAGACTAATGTGGACTAAAGACTGACATTCTTCTTGAATATACAAAGAGTTTTATCAAACTACGCGCCACATTGCATATGCAGACTTCAGTTCACCAATAGAAAGAAAAAAAAAAAGGCATTACCACATGTGGCACTTTGCGTCCAGTATGCTAGATATTTAAATTAGGACGTCAAGAGATCTTTATGTGATCGAATTAAAAAGTTTCTTTCAGTTATTCCCGGAGTTTGATAAACAACCTTCAGGTCAACCACATTCACACACCTCCACCCACCCTCAAGTTTCCATTGCACACCTGGAAGACGACAAGCCCTGCCTAATAGCGGAGTAACATTTGCCACTGGGACGCAGAAAGGTCAGAGATCCCTGCTTTGAACAAAAATAAGGAACTACTATATAAAATAATTCAGCCAATTTCCTTTTTTTTTTTTTTTTAGGTTTTAGTTTTGCTTCGGATTCTGAAGCGAGAGGGACACAGTGCAGTGGACTAAAAGCGTGGCTCCTCTAACCTTTCTCAGCCGCCTTGTCTCCTGCCTTTTCGTCCTTCTCAGTGGCACTGTCCTCCCTCATCAGTGGCGACGTGAGAGAGATGGTGACCTGCATTTGAGGTTCCTTGCTTGAACAAATCACGATGCTGGCCTCCTCGGGACGAGCCACCACCTCATATTGTTCCTCCGAAAACGTCTGCCGGTTAAAAGGACACTCAAATTACACAGTCTACAGGGTGTACAAAATAGGGATAAATCTAGTACTATTTTATTTTTAAACTGCACAGCCTCATTTCAGGGACATAAGTCCTGGGGGAAATTGTTTTAAATCAATTCACACTGGAAGTCAGACTTCAAACTGCCAAGTAGTACCAGGGATGTAAAATGCAAACAGCAGCAGTTGGCAAAATCTTAACAAGACTGCAAAAACAATACAAATGTTTTTAAAAGCCACGCAAACTGGCTTTTCAGCTTGTATTCCTTGCTTAGCTAAATAGAAAATATAAGAAATAAATCGGTGGGGTAAAGGGGGACCCAGAGCTTGCAATATTCTAGATTAGTTCATGCAAGTATCTATAAAACAGCAGCCAGGGAACCAACAGCCGCTGGCTCCATCTCTCTCTGCAGACAGCACGGTCGCTGCCCAGTAATGGTGAAACTCATCCTTGAAACCACCCAACAGTAAACAAGAAGTGGATCAAAAACCAAAATTACAACACTGAAGCATAAACTCCCAAGCTTTAAAACACCCACACCCATCAGCTGTGAAAGACACTGCTCACAGTAAACATGAGCCAATACTTGGCAACCACTGTGCATGAATGAGATCCCACCTCTGAACTGACTTGTGTTATTCACTGCTATTTTTCATTCATCTCCAGTACAAACGAACTGAACATTCAGATCAAGCAGTTTTACACCTCGTCTGAAGGAAGATACGTTTGCACTGTCGGTTATGGAAACTGACCAACAAATAGCATCGCCTTCTCCTTTATGAACTAAATACACAGGGAACTTGATTTCCTTCTTTGACCACAGGCCCATTTTAATACAGTTTGACTGCACAGACAGCAGCAGGTGGACATTTAAACTTGTCACTGGAAAAGCACTTTCTACACTGTTCCCACACATACTGAATGATGCTCCCAGGGCATAAAAGTTGAAGTTGGCAAATGCATAGTTTCCTTCTCCCCTACCAGTCATAGTCCTTAGAGATCAATACCAGTCCAGGTGTTTGTTTCAACCCAGTACAAAATCAAGCTTTAAAATCAGTATTGTCTAATGCATAGAATAAGCTGACTAGCTATCACAAAGGCTGTGTGTGCTGTTAAACTCTGCAAAGCAAAAAATAATTAAACAGGCTGTTGGAAACCATTGCAATAGAGGTATCCAACATGCCATATGGGAATATGTGCCCACTGTTTTTGTTAAAAGCATCCTGCAACTGCAAAATGAAGCCCTGTGTTGTGAAACCAGTTTGCGTTATCCTTGCTAGGGGGGAATTCCTATAGCCTTTTCCTCTTAAGCCTGCAGTTTTTTGATAAAGAAGTGAAACTGACCACAAAATTAGCAGAATTCAGACAAGGGAAAAAATAAATTTTCCACACATGGAGCTGGTGAATAATTAGAGGTTTTTTTTTTTTTTTTTTTTTTTTTTTTTAAACCAGATTCAACATCTTTGCTCATTTCTAGGTGTGAAATATTAATCTGTTTCTAAAATAAAATAAATAACAATAATTGAATTTAATAATGGTCTCCCCTCCCCCACAGAGAATCAATACTCCAGTAAAATGTACTGTGGATGGCACTAATGGTATAATAACGCTTTAAAAAGACGTGGCCAAATAAGTCCCAATTTGCACAACAGTTTTTAGTAATTTGAGGTTCTACTACAAGCTGAGTTCACAAGTACCCAAGCAGCACAGTAAACACATGAACGCAACGTTAACTGCTATGAAGTTTAAAAGATTCCCCCCAAGTCCGTGTGGACTCTGTGTAACACTCAGATTCAATGCTCAGGGTATGTGGGTGGTGTGTCACCAGTGAAGAGCTGCTCTCTTACCCGCAGCTGTTTAGGCAGCAGCTCTGCTATCTTCTGCAGCAAGGACACAGTGGGCTTCTTAGCCGACAGCAGAATGAGTTCCACGTTTCTGTCCCCGTGAAGCAGCAGACCCTTAGCAAGGATCCCGACACGCATCACGCCCTTTAGCACACGGCAGTCTGTTTTGCTGGAGGGGGGGGGGGCGAAAGAGTGGGGTATGATGGTCAACCTTTCTCCATCCTATTAAGCACAAAACAGATACTTCTAGTCCCCAAGCTCTAACCCCCCCCACCAAAACCACAGCGCCTCCCAGTCACTCAGCTTGAAAAAATAAATAAATCAACCAGCCCAGTTCTTGCAGATACTTAACCACACACAAAAGCCCTTGGCTCCACACTGCTTCCTATCCCCTCGGCTCAAATTACTAGATTCAGCTCCCCAACCTCTAGCAGGTCACCTAATGCTTCAGCTCACACTGCCTCCCCAGTCCTTCAGGCTTAACTTGCCTCCTGTCGGGGTCGTCTTCTTTCTCTAGCAGGGAGTCGGAGACGAGTTTGAGCGCACGCTCTGCGTGCGAGACTATGTTCTGCACTGCCTGCAGCTCCTCCTCCACGGGGTAGATAGTCGAGTGCTTCACCATGATGTGACGGTCGTCGGATGAGTCTGGGCGCCGGGTGGGCTTGGAGGAGAAGAGCTAATAAAACCAGGCCCTTTTAGCACACCAGCAGGACTGCACTGCTTTTAAAAGCAGAAGCTACGACAGTACTGCACCATTTAGAAAAGTGCAGGCAATTCATAATACAATTTTCACTTAATTGTACAACAATAAAACTTCCCCCCTTTAATGCATGCATTAAATGGCACACCCATATACCAAGTGACATTGATAGTATCTTACCAATATGTTTAATTGGCACTCCTACTGTACAACTCAGACTTGCTACTCTTACCTTTTAATTTTACCATCAAGCATGCAATCATGGTTTACACATTATAGCAAGTTATACACATCCACTGAATTGACTGTAGGTCAAGCTTGCATTGTAATACTGAACAGTTCAGGTCATTTTAATCCAGCAGTGGTACGCACCAGAAGAGGGGGGACCGGCATGCCGGGTCGCCCCATTAAAGGGGGAGGGGGTGCCATCCTTCGCTCCCCCCAGTATAGCTGCTCTTCCTCAATCCGCCTCCAGTACATCTCCTCTTCATAGCGCCTGCTGGGAAAACAACCCAGACTTTATAATGAAAGAAACAGCAATTAATAAAATGCACAGTTACACTGCTTTTATAATCTTAAAGTGCTGTGTAAAGGAGCACACGACAGAGCGAGCAAGCTGCAAGAGCCAAAGTGACCTTGCAGATAAAACACAGGGTGATTAGAAAGTGAGTTTACCATATCAATGATATGGTGCATTGATGAGGTAAACTTTCTCATCACCCTAGTATGTATGTATGTACGTACGTATGTAATCAAGAACAGATTTACTAATCTTAGCACTTGGTGCATATTTTATTTTGTTTCTTATAAAATGATAAAACCAATACATTTTTTTTTTTAGTGCTGGAACAAATTTGTTCCAGCACAGTACATTTTTTTCACAGGTGACGGCCATTCTTAGCCATGGTAATCCCTCCTGGGGCAGACTGACCCCATCTCCATGTGCCAGTGCTGCTCATCGTCCCTCCGCCTCTTCAGAACCGCCTTCTGCTTCTGCTTCCTCATCTTGCCATCTTGAAGCTTGCGGGCCCGGTTACTGGGCTTGATCTCCACCGGCAGCTCAGGGTTCACCTTCTTCTACAGGAGGGAGAGAGTGTGAGAGTGAGAGAGAGTGCGAGAGAGAGAGAGACTAACAACTTTAACACAAAACTCCTATTTAAATTTTAGGAAAGAAAAAGAAACCTAGTCTGCTTAAACTAGGCGCTGTCGGTATTTAACTTGGATTTTCAACACTGCTGCCCATTTGTAAACTGCGATACACTGATTTTAGCATATATTTAGCATGAATAAAATGAGTCTGCCTTAGTTTCACCTCATGGCTATTCATCGAAATCCCATCTTGAGACAAAACCGCTTTGAAAATGCTTTGTTGGACTGCCACCTAATGGCCAGATCCTGCATATACAATCTCACATGTACTCATGCCAACCTAAACTAGCCCCAGCAGTGCTGTTCCTTGACTCCAGTCTGCACTCACCTACAAGCCCTTACCTTGTACTGCAGCCTGTGGCGGCGCCCCTTGAGATGCATGTCCTTAGCATTGGGGTCGTTGAAGCTGCATTCACACAGCTTGCAGTGGAACCGGATCACTTTGCCTTCATCATTACGCACCTGAAAGACAGCCTTTGTTTAGATCAAAGCAGAAACCAATTTAAGTGTTCGCTAAAACCTCCAGAGCCACTGCAAGGTCTAGGTTTCAAATGCAAACCGGAGCACAAAATCCCTCCCCCCCCAAACTATATCAAAATTAAGGTCTTGCATGGAACTGGCAACAGCAGCCCTGAGACCAGGCACAAAAAATAACATGTACATTTCTTACTGAACTTTTTGATCCAGTCGCCAGCAATTACAGATTTCAGAATCAATACCATTTAAACACGATATGATTTGTCGTGGGTTTAAAAAAAGATCAAAATACCGATTCGAGACTACAGTTCTCTCTCCACTCAATTCCTCAAAATGTAAACAAACAACTTAAATGTCCACTTGAGCCTGAATATGCTTTGAAAGCTAGAGTTTGTAAATCAGTTAATATAATCAAGTATTAAAATCTATAACCTTTACACCCACAATACAGCTGTGGCCAAAAGTTTTATATCACCTAGAATTTTAGGAGACAATTTATATAAAAGAATTTTTTTTTTTTTTTTTTTTATCATGCGATCAAAGAAACTACAACATGACATGGCAAACGTCTACCAGAAGCCATAAGAACAGCAGTACAGTATTTCATGTTAGACTTCAAAAATGTCACATTTCAATTTGTCAGTTTTTCATTAAGTATATGGAAAGCTATAAAGCGGTATGTAATTCAATATGTTAACGTAACATTACTCGGCAGGCTTCGTTTGAATCAGAATTTGTTAATTCTACACTGCGATACAAAACTTTTGGCCACAGCTGTACATTACAAAAACAATCCCAAAGCCCCCACCCATTAAATACCTCCTCCACGTAGTCGTGTCCAACGGGCTGCACATCCCCCTGCCCCCCACAGCCATCCCCATCGTCCTCGAGATCGCTGTGCAACTCAGTAACTGGTGCCGGTGGCTTCACTGGCACCACCTTTGTCACAACGGCTGCAGGCTTGTTAGCACCTACATGGATCAGGAAACAAAATCCAAGAGGAGGCTTGGATTTGAGTTTTTATAGACCAGAAATAACCTGTTGCACACAGAGTATTACCATATACTCACATTTCTCCTAATGGCCATTGAGAATTATTATTACTATATACTTTTTTTTTGATCTTAAGTGTATCAAAATACAGTGTTACACAAGCCAGGCATAATAGGCTTAGTTGTTAATACTAGTGGTCTCTACTTCTATCAGGTGTGAAAAGGTCTAAGCAAAGAAAAACGAATGCAGGTTGATCTGTTGTGCTGTTAGTCAAAAGGGTAGCCCTACTAATCAATCAGAGAACATCCCAAAATCAGCATAATATACAACATTGCTCATAATGCACGACTTGTTGGACACCCTGTATATAAATGCTATAGAGATTCGGGGGGGAAAAAAAAAAAAGGCGTACATGGACATTAAGGACAAAACATTTTGCATAATGGGATAAGACAAATGTATACTGCTTGCCACATGGATTGGCGTGGGAAAATAAAGCAGTTTGAAACTGACAATTTGAGGATCAGTCAGAATAATCTAATCACAACAAAGCAGCTCAACAGTGCTGTGAAAATAAAACCTTTCGTAAGACGTACCAACAAAGGTGATCTTAGGGGTGACGGGCTTCTTGGCGGTGGCCGGGGGTTTGGTGGCATTGCTGGTCGTGACGGCGGTGGGTTTGGGCGGGGCCACAGTGTGGGAGGTGGTGGAGGGAGCTGGTTTACTGGCCGTGGTCGTGGTGGCAACTGGGGCAGAGTTTACCATCACAGGCTCAGTGGAGGGAATGGGCTTCCCCAGCTTGGTGTGCAGCTTCACAACCTAAAAAAAAAAAAAAAAAAAAGAGGGGAACTCAAAATGGTTAAACACAAAAACATCTTGTGACAGTTACAGCTTACAAATCATCTTCAATTCCACATTCTATTTCAAATTCTATTCCTTCTTGATACAAGAACAAACAGTTCCCCAGATGAAATCTATCTGAAATATTTGGCAAACCAACAACACGTGCGATAACAAAACCTGAGGCAAAACTACAATGCTTTTCTGTCACTGCCCCCAAAAACTGCAGGGTGTACCTTTTGGTGCTTGGCTCCCCGGATGTGCGCTGCATAGGCGTCTGCGCCAGTGCAGGACACGTCACAGAGCTCACATCGGAGCTGTGTCTGCACACCGCGTGGCCCATTGTTCGCCTGGTTCCCAGACTTGAGGGCTGCCTCTTTCTTCTTGTGCTTCTGGCCCTCTAAATGCTCACGGTAGGTCTGCAAGGGAAAGGCACCAGACAGTCAGCGCAATGGCTATTAGAAAACCAGAGCGATTAAAACCGAGCTCTCCACCATAAGCAGGCGAGGGTCAAGCCAAGTGAAGCTCTCCGCAGACGCGAAGAAAAGTTGACTGCAGCTTTTAGGAGAACAGCGAATCAGTGCAAGCTGCAGCTTCAATTGTTTTTAACAGGAAAGTTAAATTAGCTGAAAAACACCCTGGGTCAATCCGAATAAACAGTTTCTCTTCTCTAAATTAGCCCAATCAAGACCACAGAACCTCACTTGTGTGGTTTGTGCAGCTCCAGCATTAGATTAGATCGCTGCAGGTTTCTCCGTACGCAACAGGTGTTATAAATGAAAGGTTTTAAGCTTGCAGACACACACACCTGTGGGCCAGCACAGCTGATCTTGCAGATATCACAGTAGTGGAGCTGTGGCTGTTTGGGTGGACCCTTGGGCTTCTGCATCTTGTTCTGGAAGATGGGTTTCTTATAGGTGTTGCCTGTGAGAGTGGGCGTGGTGATGACGTTGCTTCCTGCATTGCTCCAGGTGGCGTTGGTAGGCTGTTTTGGGGGCTGTGGTTGCGTGTGCTGCTGTGGGGGAGCCTGCTGGTGCTGGTGCTGCTGTTGAGCAGGCTGGTAATAGGAGGGGGTGGATGTGTAGCCACTGGTGTTGTAGCTAGAATAGCTAGAGCCTGTCAAAAAGATTTATATAGGCTAGAAATGTTAGCTGTGCATCATCCATAACCATAAAACACAATGGTGTTATATGAAGCAATGCTAATTGAAAAGAACATTGATCAACTGGAATAACCTTTTCAGACTAGAACTTTCTCAAACTTCAACAGAAAATATGATGAACCTTTAAAGAAAATACTGAATTTGTACTTCCAGTTTTAACATTTCACCACCAGGTCTTATCCTTCATAAGCAGAACAAGCACAGCAGCAAATAGCATGCTAGAGTTGCAAAAATAATTGTACAAGAAATTCGTCCTTGAGAGGAAGCTACATTAGTTTAAAAAAAAAAAAGTCCCCACATATCCTAATCATCCCAAATCAGGGATGAAAATTGCATATCAATTTGATCCATTCCTGGTTTGACTAAGTTTAAGAAGACACACCTGAGCTTGTAACACACCACACTATGGCTAATCAAGCTTGTATTAAAGCTGGAATGGGTGAAACTGCTACGCAATAGGAGTCTTCCCTCCATCCCTACAAATTAGGTAGAGACATACTTATTTTGTGCATGCCAGTACAGGAGCTTTAAAAATGGCATTTGATTGAGGGGTGCCTTCTTTGAAGCACTTACTACAGATGGTTGGTGGCCATACAGGTTTGTCTGTACATGTAGGACAGATAGAATATTTATGAATGGGAAAATACATAAGCAATAAATAAAAGGGAGACTAACCCTTCTTACCAGAGTAGGAGGTTGGGACGGTGGAGCTGTAGGAAGAGCTGGGAGCGTAGGAGATGGAGGTTGGGGCTGGAGACTGCTGTACGCTGGTGGACACGGGGTAGATATTATAGCTGGTTGAAACGGCGCTGGCTGGGGCAATGGGCTTTAAAGCTGTGACCGGTCTCTGAGGAGGAGGCTGGCTGTAGCCACTGCTGGCCTGACTGTAACCCCCTTTCACACCTGCAACACACAAAGCGAGGATCAGCCCTTGAATCTTTACCCACCTAGATCCTGAGCTGCCTCGCACACGTCTGGGCAACAAGCATGAAGAAAAAATAAGGGCTGCCATCGAAGGCTTATTTATTATATATATATTTTTTGCTTGCATTCAAAATGTAATATCGCATGTGTGCACACTTGTCGTTAGAATATTTTCATGACGTGTTGCCTACACCTAACATACAGTAAAACGCAAAAAATTCGATTGCCAGCACTGGGGCTCAAAGGCGCCAATATGCTATGCCCCAAAAGCCAGGAGTTTGGAAAAGCATGATATTACAATATTGACAGACTGAGCTCCGTTCTAGAAACCAGATGGATAAACCTTGAGGGGCTTTATACCACCTAAGGACCCCAGCCAGGATTCCCAGTAACCCACCTGACTGGTAGTACGCTTCTGTAGGCGTGTGCTGCACCTGGGTTGCTGCTGCCAGATAGTACTGCTTATTCTCATAATTACTGGCAGCTGTAGCCCTTCCATAGCTATAATTATCCTGTAAAATAAAAGAAGTATTTCAAGTACCATGAGTAAACACGTGGTGTGGGTTTGGGGCGGGTGGTCCAACAAAAAACAGACATGGAGCAAATAAGTACAGCAGTAAATTGCAACATGTAATGCTGGTTCGTGTTTGTACAAGCTGGGTAACAGCCTTTGACAGTTCAGTTGTTCCAGGGAGCAGATATGCAATTAAGAGGGATTGAAAAGTAAAGCGATGCTTTTGCTGGTTTCAACCAGTTATATGAATGCACAATTTTCAGTGATACATTTGGGAACAATACAAATGAGCGATCTTTATTACCCTTGCAGATCACATTAAAAGAAATGACGTGACAGGACATGGGCAAGTACTCAAAATATATACATGTTTTTCTACGTATGGAAACCTAAAAACGTGCAATATGTTACCAGCACTGCAGTCAGGGCACTATTGCATAAGCACGGGCTAACAACTTCATTTACACCATGCAAGGTTTGTCCTATTACTGTTTCATAGGGAACCTTTAATTCTCTGCACTGGTGGGTTTATAAAAGTCGCTCGTAAGCACAGATCACTTTCACGGTCAAACTCAGTTCAACGTGGCTATATTCAAAATTAAAAGCAAAGTTTTGAGTTGTCAGGTCAGCTATCAAAACATTGCAGTGCATACACTCAAAGACAGTTCTTCCATATCACCATCGGTAAGAACTACTGGAAGATCTGATATTCAGGTACGGGGATTATAACATTCATTTAAAAAGTCATGCAACTGATTAAAGCAGCAGTTGAATGGACTGACCGTTGCTGTATAGACCTGGTACGTCTGCTGTGCTGTTGTGGGCTGTGGTGGCGGCGGCGGCGTGGCTTCCGGCTGACGGGCTCCATACACATACTCTGCCCCCGTATGGGTTTGGTAGCCCTGGTAGGCGCCGGATGCCACTGGTCTGGCAGACTGGGCCGCCGCAGGGGCGTACGAGGCGGTCACTGCATGGGCCATGCCGGGAGCCGGCTGGACTGCATAGCTCGCCGCTGTCGGGTGGGAGTAGGCAGTAACAGGCTGTGTGCTGCAGAGGGGCGAGAGAGGGTGAAAAAAAAAAGCGTCAGGTGTAACACGGATGGAAATAAGACTGCATAGCAGGTTTGCCCATTCCAGGTTTTACTTTGAGCTTGATTAGCCACAGTGTACATGTAATAAACTTGGTTGTAGAGCCCCCCCCCTTAATAACCTGCAGTCCACCAATCTAAACTTTTAATCCAAACTTTTTCCACCTCCGCAGAGCAGTTAATATAAAAAGAGGATTTCTGCTGTACCACAAATAAAAACTACAAAAACGTTTACTCTTCCAATGAAAATGCCATTTTGAGGATCATGGAGCGATTTCTCTTTTACACAATTTGTGCCACTTCAGACCCTGTTCTACAGTGGTTTCCATGGCACCCGTGACTCATTTAAAGAAAACCAGCTCTGCCAGGTCATAAAATGTGACGAATGCAATTCTTTGGAGGATTAACATAAAAGTTGGCGCATTCAAAATTCCCTGTGCCGCCTTCATGCAGATGTATTAAAAAAAGGTATCGTGAGCAATATGGGTAACTGAATTGTTTTTGCAATGTTTTTTTGAATCTAGATAAGTCTACATTTCAGCTTCATTCACAGGAGGTACTGTAACATTTCAATTTTGTTTTGTAATTTCACTGTGAAATGAGTGTGAGAAAAGTTACCAGTGAACAACAAACAAAACGGAAGTGCAGGTGGGAACCAGCAATTATTGTCCAATTACTCATTCGCTAAAAACCAAGGATAAACTAATTGTCCTAAACGCAATCCTGCATCTTTGAAATTGTCCCTGAGGCAGGGAGTTCTCACACCAGGGATGCTGCAAAGCACCACAAACTTCACTGGCACACTGCATTGCCAGAACTGATAACTGGCAGGATATGCAAAACACAAACAGGACGACAAGTCTGTTGGTCCTAGACTTCAAAATCAAGGCTAGCGTTACAAAATGCATTTGGGACACCCTGGGGTTTAAAGTGGGCAAACTCAAAGAAAAACAAAGGGTGGCTCACACCACCAACAATAAGCAGACTATAGAGGATTCGTTTTCAGTGGGAAGAGATAGTCTGTTGTAGATTAAGGAGGAAGTAAAACAGATGAATCTCTGTTGTGTCTGTGTATATGAAGTAACCTCCTTGCCTTCTGAAGTAGATTAATTTCACCAGGCTCATGGATACAACAGTACGAGCTGTTCTAAAACTAAAACCATGTCACTGTACTTTAGTAACCTGCCATCTCTACAGGGATGACAGCAACCAAATGAGCGAGAATGTGAGTTATGCATTATATCTGGGGAACAAACTGTGAATGCACAACGAAATGCATTGGAGGTGTGGTACAGTATCTGGCGTGTTTTCGGACAGGACTGGAGAAAGATGAGTTACATAGCAAAACTGAATTTAATTGAAAAGGATTAAATTAGGAAAAAAAAGTGAGATCTGCAAAATGTTTTTATTGAGATCCAAAAGGCTCAAGAGCTGTCCTTTATAAAAGGTGGTCTTTAATACAGATTAATTGGCAGATTACAAGCAACTAACATAAAGATGAACCCACTTTACATCAGGATTGCCGTGGTGGCATACATTGTGATATAAACCGGGTTTCACATTTGCCCGACAGCACATTACAATTGCGAGAAAGAAAGAAGACTAAAACAGAATTAAAGCACAGTATTTCAATACTGTACACTTAGTCGGTCTTTACATTTAAACACATGCAAATAGTTTATTACAGGTCAAATTCATTTTGTATCATTAACTGGAACGAAACAGTTTGTGTCTATCTAAAAAAGGCATGAACTGTCGACTGATGAGAGCCATCAATTAGGCGTTGCACTTAGTGTTTTTTGTGTGCATTTGTAGAAGACCGACTACATTAAAGAAATTCGGTGACATTGGTGTTTTGTAACTGAACTATCTCTAAGTCTGCCCACGCAGCATCTGACAGACTGCACAAAATTTCAGTTTAATCAGCCGAGATGATTATTGGCCGTTAGTTGCATTGGAAATTAATTAGATCTTGAGGTTACTTAGTAAAGCACAGCATCTGACAGGCTGCACAACACGTGACAATAAGCGGGTTTGTGAGATCAAATCAGAGGTAATTTATCTAAGAACCTATGGTGTATGGTGAGTGGTTTTTGAAAATTCGTGATAATAAAAACGGGGTATGATATTAAGCGAGGTGATAGAAAACTGGTTCATCTGTGTAAGGTCTGAACATAAGGGATCGCAGGAGTAAAACAAAAAAAATCAAAGCAATGAAGCTTGGCTGGTAGCAAGAGGAGTTAACAATGGGGTTGAGTACAGTATGACCAACAACCTGTTTAATTGGGAGTGTTGTGCCAACACATCTTAGGGTGCACAACACGAAAGCAATGCCCGTGTTCAATCAATCAGCACTTCCCCAGAACCAGGGTGCAGTCACACAAACAGTGCAGCCAAGGAGGGCAAGCAAGCCCCATGAAAACATCACAGCTTGCCTTGAGACAGGGGCAGGATACAAACTGTGCCTTAAACTAGAACTTATTAACAGGCACAGACCAAAGCCATCACAATTAACAAAATTCTAAAACCACTTTTAGATGCGGGACGAAATCAAAAAAACAATCACTCAACAGCTTCTCTCTCCACAGGTAGCTAGTTAAACAGCTTAAAAAGCGATTACCCTGGCTAGTGCTGAATTTGTCAAGCATTCGCAGACAGCAGCTTGGCAGACTCCTTACTGTCAATGGTACTGCATCCCACTTGTGCAACACCGCCCCTCCCTCCCTCCCTCCCTCCTCGCAGCACACAAAACAATGTACACAATCACCTGCCATTAAAAATAATGCCACAACTTTAGACTGGCACACGTTATGATGAGAACTATATGATCTTTCCTGATATAGTAGAATAAAACGCCGCTACACGCAAACTACATCCAGCAAACAGTTGCATTTATCAATCAACGAAGCAGTTAGTACCAAAACTGTTGCACACGCACTTATTTTTTATGAAAATGTAACAGCGTAACGCTATTTATTCTAAACCTCTCCACTGACCGGAGGAAAACACTTTGCATTTCTTGCATAGTTCAGCCTAGCTACAAAAAACAATAAACTACCGCAAATAAAGGCAAAAAAATGACATCCTTCCAAAGTACAAAAGGGCCCAGCTTTCCCTTATCATTGCAGATCAATTAAATTATAAGAGATAACGACTTGCATCATCATGGCAGAACTCAATGCAATTGTTTGCAAAACATGCCCTCCCTGTACACAGCCTTCCTGCACGATTTAAAATGTCATCGTGCAATTTTAGTCTTATTAAACTAAAACTGCTCCCTGTTTGCAGAGTGGACGTACCCCCACTCTCGGGGCAATAATACACCTTCCCATCGCCATTTTGCTTACACTGCGAGAAAGAAGGGCGGTTCTTCTTCAAGTTCACCCGCGTAGAGAACCCCCTCCTCCTGGAACAACACCGCAATATAACACTTTCTTTCTTAACCAATGTCCCTATGCTGCAGTGCAGCGTGGTATGTTGTTTCTAACAGTAACGAGCGACACAGATTAGTGTCAAAACAGAGATCCGACTACCCAGGCTACGGCCTATTCTGCACGGCAGCTGTCAGCTAGAGAAACCCCTAAACCGCAACGCGTTTCAGCGCCGGCTCCTTGTATTGTGCGACCCGGCTGGTACATGCATCCCACCTGTAATCCCCTAGTTCAGTTACCTGTACTGCGGGCCGGCACCATGCGTGAATCCGTAGTAATTGCTCGCCGCCATCTTGGCGTCTTCAGACAAGAAGCGAGCCGGGTCCGCGCGGCGCGTCACGTGAGGCTCATATAAGCGCCCCCCCCCCCCCCCCCCCCCCCCCCCCCCCCCCCCCCAAACCTGTTAACTCCTTCAGTGCCGATGATACAGTTTTCAGGGGGGCTTCGCGACTAGACATTTGCTCCAGAAAGTCCAACAGGTTTCCCCTGACAACACGACAGACAGTGTTCCCCTAAAATCACTAAGAACTAAAAGATGCATCTCCCTGTTGTAAGTCAGTTTCAGTCGCAATAGGTAAGACAACAGATACACATGGGCAAGTAACTATACTTAATTACTTGCTTTATAGTTCGTAGTTGTATTATATTGCATGTCACTATAAGCATGTATATAGTGGTAATTAATTGTTCATCAATCTCAACGTTTGGTAGATACGTGCTTTGAAATCCACCTGACTCTCTCCTCAACCCTGTACAGTGCTACTGCGGCTGCAGAGCTTATAGCTCAGGGACGAGCATTGGCATTCCTGCCAATGGAGAGAGAGAGAGAGAGAGAGAGAGAGAGAGGAGAGAGAGGAGGGAGGGGGGGGCGGGGTGGCGGTGGTGGGTAGGAGACGAGGACCTTATGAGGGCGGGTGGTGGGTAGGAGCGAGACCTCTATACAGATTCAGAGCAGACAGCAGCCATGGCAGGTAGGAGCAGATACCCTATTGGGAAGAGCGGCGACGCTAACATCAGCATCCTGATGCTCTGATACGCCGTGACTAGGGCAAGCAAAGAGAGATAGAGCCGCCGGACCCGCCGCTCCGTCTACACCTCATCACCCCGGGGAGCTGTCTCCGCGCTGCCTCGTTCTTGCTCATCTCGTTCCCGTTGTGTTTGCGGATCCGCTCCTCACACCTGCTGCACGACGGTGGTCTCGTCGCTCGGGATTGAGAGGGGAAGTAGCGACACCTTTGTTCAGACTCCCCATCACCGAAGAGCGAAGGAAAGCAGCAGCGACGAGAGGAAGAAAGGAAGAGGGTGAGAGAGAGAGAGAGAGAGAGAGAGAGAGAGAGAGCTGTGAGTATTTAATATCCTTCAGTTTCAGCGGGGGGGGGTTCAATATGTATTTAAAAAAGAAAAGATTAGCCTGTATATGTGTATTATCTGTATGCATGAATATGTATGCATTAATTAATGTAACCATGTATATGGTATCGTGGTATGTGCATTTTAAACTTAAGTCATATCAAAAAACCTGCAGAATTACTGAGGTAAACTTTTCAAAGGGCAGCCCTGTATGAGTGATCTCTGCTCTCGCTTGTTCTGCATCCTCGGCCCCTCACTCCAGCCCTGACGATGGGCACCACCGAGACCACGCTCCGCATGGAGAACATGGAGGTGAAGGATGAGTGGCAGGATGAAGACTTCCCCAGGTAGGGGTGAACCCTGAAGCTGGGATAGCATCCTCTAGAGCTGTCTTTACCTGGCCCTGAGTTTGCTTTGAGCTTGCCTGGGCTCTTTAAAGTCTGTCTTAACTAAATAAATACAGTCTGGTAATCAGAAAACTGCTGCTGGCCTCTAAGCCATTGTAGACACCGAGAAAGACTTCTAACCAAAACTTTTGAGTATTACTGCATTCTCTACCACTGCCTGTTTTTATAGTGGTAGATGGCTATTGAAAGCGGGCTTCAGACTTGCTGGTGTGCCAAGGAACTTTGAGTTTTGCATTTAGAGAGCTTTAGGGTTTTGCGCATGGAAAGCACAGTCGAAGAATTTGTAGTGCTGTTTACCCACGTTCAGTTTTTTTAAAAGCATTGTTTAGCCTAAGAGAACTGCAAATTGCCATACTGTTTGATCTGCCTGCTTCCTGGTCAGGAAATAAATCATTACATAAAAAAACTGACCTGGTCTGCATGCTGGGAAGCTGGTAGGAGAGCTGGAGAGAGAGAGAGAGAGAGAGAGAGAGAGAGAGAGAGAGAGAGAGAGAGAGAGAGAGAGCAGTCGCATTGCCATGACAACATTCAGGGAGATGGGAAAGTAAAAGAGAGCAAGGGAGAGAACAGCTGAATAGAGGAGAGAGAAAGTGAGAGAGAGTGTAAACTGGTAATCCCTGTTCCTCAATCCTGATCAGCTTGTGTCACAATGATGGGGTCACCACTGGGGTCACCACTTGGTTACATCACCACCCCTGGTGTTAGGGGGGGGGGCATAAATAAGGCTCATTTCTTTCGACAAAGATCTTTCAGTTATTTTTGCGCATCATTTTTTGTCTGTGTTTTTATTTTTCAACTCCAGTCCTGTACATTTCTTTAAATATATATTCCTGTACCAGATCACTTTCCTCAGTTCATTTTGTTCTGGGCAGGACATGCATCTGTTACAGGGTTACTATCAAGCCAAGTTAAGAATCCAACAGAACAGGGAAGGGTTAATAATATTCTGTCTGCATCTTTTGAATCAGAGGGGAGGAGAATAAGAGAACAAGCAAGAGAGGATGAGAGAGACACCAGTGGAACTGAAATATAAAGGCAGGGATGGAGAGAAAGAGAGAGAGAGGCGGAGAGAGAGAAGAGAGCTGAGCCAAAGGGCCTCCCATTCAGGGAGTGGGAGAGGGAGCAGGTGCAGGCACGTCCTTATATGGTAAAACTCCACATCATGTGACACTGTGGGCTAACAACAAAACAACAGCATCCAGTGGAAGATGGAGGCAGGACTGGCTTAGAAAAATAACAGGAGCAGTGGCTGTTTTATTATAAAGCCAATTTTGGACGCATGTGCGTGCATATCTTCAAGGGGAGGACTGCATTGAAAACAAGCATAAAAATCTTAGCATTGCAGATAGGTAAGTGAGACAGTATTATTCCCGCTAGATTTTATGTGTGCGTGTGTGTAGATTATAATTTTTTTTTTAGCAGAAGCATTTGCTGGTGCCTCTTTTTCCAAAATGAAAACAAAATATGCTAGCAGACAGAAAGAGATGGTTAGCCTCTGTATCAGTGCTATGATACTATGCTACTCTGTGCTGTCTTGTGTTGTGTTGTGCTGTGCTGTCTTGTGTTGTGTTGAGCTGTGCTGTGTTGAGCTGAGTTGTGCTGTGCTGTGCTGTGTTGTGCTGTGCTGTGCTGTGTTGTGTTGTGCTGTGCTGTGTGCTGTGCTTGTGTGTTGTGTTGTGCTGTGCTGTGCTGAGGTGTGGTGTGTTGAGCTGTGTTGTGCTGTGTTTTGTTGTGCTGAGCTGTGTTGTGTTGTGCTGTGGTGTCATAGCTGCTGCTAAAGGCTTGTTTTATCCACTGTCTTGCAGCTGTGATGTTTGAACAGTCCGATTGATTGGCTAATACAGTTTACTGCACTGCCCGGTACCTCCAACAGGACATTGATTTTTGAAGAAATCCTGATGTTTAGTGAATGGTTGGTTGCTTGAAGGTCTCCTATGTCTTCATCCTGAGGAGTGGGTACGGAATAGGCATTGCCAAGCCCCCCTAACCCGTACAGACACTGGCACCACCTGGGTTTTGCATGTTTTAATTCCCCAGTTGTATTGTGTATATATATATTCACAGCAGGAAACCACACTGCGTTAGCTGGGTGTTTTCGGATGTAGGCTTTTGGTTTGGTTAAGCCATTCAGGTATCCCGAAGCCATATCTCTGAAAACAGTTAGAGCAGCAGGTCCTGAGATGAGATTTCACCTCAGTGCCACTCGGTGGGCAAATGCTGTAACTGTGCATCCATTACATTTCGGCATGTAAGCCAGTCACTAACATAAACAGCAGATTTAAGAAGATGGCCCTTTTACCACTGGGAGGCAATGGTATATGACTGCTGCAGGGGGTGGGTCTGAGATCTGTGGGTGTTCAGATTCACACCCTTCTTAGTTTCTAACATAGAATAAGATGGGGTCCCTTTTATCTGTTCCTATGAAATTAGCCATAACCAATGTCTATCACTCTTCACCTTGTGATTTATAGCAGAGGTCAAATACAGTTCAATGCATATAGATTCTCTTGCCAAAGCTTAGAGAAACTTCGAGCTATACAACTCTCTTGCTGCAGTTGCTGGTCCCCTTGGTTTACATGATCAACGCATTTCTCTGCACTTTGATTTTTCACCCTTTCGCCTCTGGAGTCCCCTGGTTTTCTAACGCATTGTATGGGCTCCTCCCCATTCTTTTACACCCATGAGTCAGGAAGCTCCATCAGCCAATGATAACTCTGGCTTTGGTCTCCCGCAGACCCCTGCCAGAAGACATGGATATGGAATGCAGCCTCACTGATGACATCAGGACCTGTGAGTACAGCACACTGCTACCAGCTCCCCACACCCTTGAGCCCCTTCCAGAAGAACACTGGGTTAAAAACCGGGCTCTACAACATAGGAATACTGCCTACAAGTAACAGAAATATCTATTATGGAAGGCGTTTCAGCTTTAATGGATGTACCATAGGATATATTTGCAGTCTATATCCTACATCTGCAGATATTTTTCCCTTATAACAGTGTACCATAGTAAAAGCATTGCAAATTGTAATAAAGCTCAGTAAATGCATGGTAAAGCATAGGGTAGGCATGGTAAAGAATTGTACAAGTAAACATGTTAATAAATCTGGGTAAATTATGGTAAATGCATAGTATGGGGAAAGCATGAGAAAACTATCATGAAAAATACGGTGGTGAACTTGTACAAGGGATGCCTCATTCTAAGGGTTTTATTTAACATTTAAATAACAGGTAGATGCCAGTTGAAAATGCTCCCAAAAAAATGGCAAAGTAGCCTGAGGACCACGACACTTTAATGGATCTTTAACCAGCTCCTGTCTTGTCGTTCAGCGCGATGTGACGACGCCTCTCTCCTCTCCTCTCCGCAGCTCCGCCCACCTCTCTGAATGTGGGCGGGGGGGGCGGGGCTCACAGGAAGAGGCGCACCCTGGTGGCCCCCGAGATGAGTCTGTCCCTCGACCGGAGCGAGGGCTCCCTCCTGTCCGACGAGTTCCCAGACACTCCGGACGATCTGGACATCAACGTGGACGACATCGAGACGCCCGACGAGACCGACTCCCTCGAGTTCATCGGCAACGGCAACGAGCTGGAGTGGGAAGGTCAGGGGTCAGGGGTCAGGGGTCCCGTAGAACGGTTCAAGGTTTTGAATCGTAACCCACTCCCAACTAGCAGCCCATGCTGTTGTTTTCAGCCGGGAACTAAATGTTGGTTTTCAATGTGCATTGCTTTCCAGCATGAAAATAAAAACCGTACTCAGACAGCCTAACTGAAGACTTTAGTTACTGCAATACACAGGCGAGGCTGAAGTATAATCTGGGTTGAAACACAAACCTGGACTATTAGGGGTCTCTGAGATTTAGTTTAAGGAAAAATAGTACAGATGCAATAGTACAGATATACTGTAGAGCTGTGTTCTGCATGCATGCGTGTGTGTGATGCATTTTCCTACTGTTTGTCCTTCTATACATATACACACAGATACCGCTACTTCACAGTTTTAACTGTTACTATGAACATTATATTACTTTCATTAGTAAAACTTAACTTGTATTCTTGCCCAAGTGTACACATGACCCCCTGGTACCTTCTGCTTCCGTTTACCTGTCTCTTGTCTTCAGGAGTTACAGGACTACAACTACCAGAATGCCCTGTGGTATGAGTCACACAGAGCCAGCTATGGTCCCCCCACATTAGCCAAAACCCTTGTGTGCTTGTCACGGGTGTCCTGACCTGTCTGCCTGCTTGTTTCAGACGACACGCCCGTGGCCTCGGCGAAGGCGCTCCCCGGGGAGGGGGTGGAGCCAGGGGGCGAGGATGGGGAGGGGTCAGCGGCTAACGGGCGCCTGTGGAGGACGGTGATCATCGGCGAGCAGGAGCACCGCATCGACATGCAAGTCATCAGGCCCTACCTGAGAGTGGTGACGCACGGGGGTGAGTGCGGGTCCCAGAGGCAAGCGGACTGCAGGGAAAGAACTGGCAGAAAGATGGGCCAATGTAAAACTGTCCTTTTGAACACACAAAATGTCCTCTTTGAGCTGTCGCTTGTTGTCTTAAATTGAGTATTCAGATTCTCTGAAAAGTCTAGCCAGTCTCTACATCTATAACAAAAAATCATTGCAAAACTACCAAACAGTTTTTATTATTAGCACTGCTAAAGTGTAATAGTTATTGATACCTTTTTTTTTTTAGTACTGCTGAATATTTCCTTATGATTAAGGCTTTGTTCTATTTTAAAAAATACTATGGGTTGTAACAAGTCAAAATCATAAAACCTATTAATTTGAACCGCAGACCCTAATGACTTCTGTTCCGTACGATCTCACAAGAAGCAGCGTCTTGCAGGGGGAGCCGGTTAATGGCTACACTCTGGCTGACAGGATGTTCTTAAGGCTTGAGATATTGAAATGATTGGTTCCTTGTTCGAGTGACTGACTGCTTTGCCCCAGGTTACTATGGCGAGGGCTTGAACGCCATCATCGTTTTCGCGGCCTGCTACCTCCCTGACAGTAACTGCGCGGACTACCATTACATCATGGAGAACCTTTTCCTGTGAGTACCAGGGCAACGTGGCCAGCATGCACAGCACACGGCCCAGGGCACTGACCGGAAAATCCACTTGATTTTTAATCTGGCACAGGCAGCAAATACGTTACAGTGCAAACACATAGCAGTGATGGCAATAAGACTCACAGTGCAGCCTTGCAAATGGTCTATCAAACCCCTTGATATTTGTACTGCAGGAGTCTATACTATAGGACACTTTTGTAAGGGTCCTGCAGCTCAGTTTCAAGCTGTCGATGGTCAGTGACGGACAGCACACCCTGTCTGCCCCGCAGGTATGTGATCAGCAGTCTGGAGCTGCTGGTAGCCGAGGACTACATGATCATCTACCTAAACGGGGCCACACCGCGACGCAGGATGCCCGGCCTGGGCTGGCTGAAGAAGTGCTACCAGATGATCGACAGGAGGTGGGGTTTATTTTCACACGCGCTGCGCCCACGCAAATCATGCATGTTAACCCTACTGGAACGAACACGGAAGCAAAGTAGCGGCAGACTAGCAAGCAAAGTGGATTAAAAAATGTAAAAATATGTTTGCCGTAACATGCACTTCTTTCGAAACTGCACCTGTGATGGAAGGGGACAGTGGGTAAGATTGATGGAATCATTTTTTGCTACTATTGCTTTATGAAGTAAAGGGGGTAGGGGGGTCGGTGGGGGCACCGCTTGGTAGGTTTCACACAGGGTTAAAGGGAGCCGGTTTTAATGGAATATTTAAGGTTGAGGTTATTGAAATAGCGTGCTGTGTCCTTTAATGTGTTTGCACAGGCTTAGGAAGAACCTGAAGTCCCTGATAATCGCTCACCCGTCCTGGTTCATTCGCACCATCCTGGCAATCTCCAGACCCTTCATCAGGTGAGAGGCCATCACTTACTAACCCTTTCACCCCTGAATTAGTTTTGACGAAAAGTTATAGAATTCAAAAAGGAACCTCTTGATGGAGTTTCTCTATAGGATTTTTCAGGATTGAGACTGTTTTTAAACCTGCTGCACCACCTATCGGATCACAATACTGCAGCCCCAGTCTTACACTGCCTGTCTGTCTGAATGCCTGTCTGTCCACAGTGTGAAGTTCATGAATAAGATCCGCTACGCCCACAGCCTGGAGGAACTGGGGCAGATCATCCCTATGGAGCACGTACAGATCCCAGAGTGTATCCTGCAGTAAGTACCCGTCACCACAAGGGGGCACACAACACCTGCTCAATTCTCAATGTATCTTTTTATCGTTTAGACTAGCTGGGCTTCTCTCTACAAAACTACAGCTGTGGCCAAAAGTGTTGCATCAACTAGAACCTTGGGATTGAGATGATTAAAACTATGAACAGAATCTAGCTCTTTTATTCAACATCATGTAATTAAAGAAACTACAAAATGATATTGCAAAAGTCATAATAGTGGTATTTCATATTAGGTTTCGAACTGTCACATTGTTCCAATTTTTGTCAGTTTTTTTTTTTTAAGTATATGGAAACTACAAAGCTGTGTGTAATTCGATATGTTAACGTAACATTATTCAGCAGGTTTCATTCGACTTTATGAAGCAAAATGTGTTCATTCTATAGAGTGATGCAAAACTTTCAGCCATGGGTATATTTTGCATATCCATGTTAACTTCCTTGTATAGTTGCAATGAAAGCCCAGTTTGACTTGACTAGTCACAGTCTGCTGAGCTATTAATGTGTGTGCTTTTTTTTAGGTTTGAAGAAGACAGAATTAAAGCCCGTAAGGACAGGTATAACCATGGTTGCTTTTTAATGGAAATTTAATTTTATTTAAGGTGAAAAGCGTACGAAAGCTGAAACTTGCAACCCTAACCTCAAACCTTACCGTGCCTCACACAAACCCTGACCCTAAATCTAACCCCAAATCTATACTGTATGTATGTTTTTGTTTTGCCCATGACATCATTGCAGCGAGTTGTGTGGGCTTGAAATTCCATTGCAAGTAGTGCTGGTGATTGCACGGAAGATAACTGCTCTCTGCTTCCCCTACAGGTTGGAAGAGGAACAGCAGCAGCAGCAGCCGGCTGAGACAGAGAGGTAAGGAGAGTTGGGGATGTATCTGATGAAGTAGAGAATACAGAGGGTTTAACTGCATGTATAGAGTAACACAGCAAACTGATTTTTATATTTTAGTGCAAAAATAAAAGGGACACTGCAGATCTGAACTACATTGTAAGTGGTTGCTGCAAAGTAATGCATGGAATAAATGTACTTTGGATCATAGTCAAATCATGCCTGAACTTCTACTTTTCACATCTTTGAACCACAGGCCTGGAACAACGACAGCAGAGCAGTCATAGAACTGTGAAGGGGATGGACAACAGCTGCTTAACATTCAGGTCACAACCCATGATTTACCACAAGTGCATGTTTGCATTGCAATACTGTGTTAGTTTCCATGTGGTGCAGTGCGGTTTTACACCACAAGAGGGCACTGTAACACAACTGAAACACGTGTACAATATGTTCTGGTCATTTTCTCATTGGCCATACGTACAAAGCAGGGATGGAATTCAAACTCCCATTGCATAGCAGGTTCTCCCATTCCAGGTTTTATTGCAAGCTTGATTAGCCACAGTGTGTAGGCAACAGGCTCATGTGTGTCTTATTAAACACGCAGTAAAATTGCAGTGCGACGGGAGTCTTAGTTCCACCCTGGCAAAGCTGTGTAAAATAACATCCAGTTGATAATCACGTAATCGTTTTTGTTCTTTGTCTTTCTGTAGAAAAAAAAGAAAAAAAAACTGAAGAAAAAGTCATGTTTACAGTCAGGGAGGATGGAAAGAGAGATGAATCCACCAATCTTTTATTTTTAATAAGTGACCCTAACCCTCACCCCAGTATTCCAATGATATTCCAGAATTGTATCAATCATTCTGTGCAATTATCATATCGGATCTGACGCAGAAAATCTAAACTAGTTGGGAATTTCATAAGCACTTTTTTTTTTTTGTATTTATTTAGATATTCCTCCTTGAATCGTAGCTTGCTAATTTTATTTGCATAACGGTAAAATTTAAACGGGATTGGGGTAGTTTTAAAAACGGGGGGGGGGATAGGGGGGGGGGGGGGGGGGGGGGTCAGGATCAATTTTTAAAATTAATATAAATTATATATTATATCGCTATAGATATATATCTATATATATATATTATATCTATATATATATCTATTAGATGGTTATATATATAATAATCTCCAATGGGTTATGTTATTACTGTAATTTAACAGTTGTGAAAAAACTAAACTAAACTAAAAAGAATACAAAATAGAAATATGTTTTCATATACCTTTAGCTTCCAAAATGATGAAATTAACATTGAATAACAGTGTGGTCTTCACAGAGTCATGTGTATTTTATTCGAACCACGTTCGTTTTCTTGACTTTAATACTGGCTTTAATTAAATGGCATGCTTAGATTACCAGCAGGTGTCGCTGTGTTCAGTACCCTCCAGCTCTGCTGCATTTTGTTTCAAAGACTCTGCGGAATGGAGTACGCTTTGAACAGTAATCTCAGTGCTTATGCTTGCTTCTGGGAATCGTTTACAGGCTGTCTTTGCTTTTAAAAGTATTCATGAGGTGAATTCTGCTATAGTAAGTCCTTGAAAGCATTATTTACCAGTGAAGCAAATGAAGAGACAGCTGCTTGGGTTTGCGTGGATCGCTGTTCTCCAGACTGGGAAAAGCAGCGATCATCACAAACCCAAGCAGCTGACTCTTCACTTGTTTCACTCTGAATGGTAAACCATCCGGACCGACACCAGCGGCCCTCACCTGACTGTCAGCGCCTGCATTCTCTGGCGAACTGGGGTTAGAATAACCGGCTCTAGCAGCGCCATTAGGACTCTTGTGGTTTTATTTATTTATTTATTTATTTTTTTTTTTAAACAAAGCAGTGCGTTTGTTGTACAAATGTACTCTGGGATCATTTAAGGGAGATCTTTTAGCTAGGAGGACTGTCATTTTTAGATTTTCTCTATCTGTTCCAAAACGTGTTCCAAATATCATGTATTAAACTGCAAGTAGTCACACACGCACTGGAATTTAAATGCTATAAATCATCTTGCTGAATTAAATCACATGACAAATCTGTCCTACACGGTCACAGGAACTAATTGTACAAAGTTCACACCTGCTGTTGCAGCATTCCGAAATCCTCGCACACATTGCACAAGGTATACCAGGGCAGGCACTGTGCTCATCAGCACAGCGTCAGCTGTCAAAAAAGATGCCACAGAAAACTAACTTTGTAACTAAACTGAATGAAGAACATTATTTGGTTCCTTATGTAAGAACTCTATAAATGACATGTAGACGTACAGCTCCTGTTTAAAGTTTGCAGTCTGTAACCTCTTGAACTCCAGATGTGGAGGGCATTATTGCCGGTATCACTGATTTAGAAGTTGATTAGAACAACCTATACCGGGATAAACCACAGCTGGATTTGTGGAGCATTTTCACCTGCACTGTGTCAGCCACCTGTTTTTAGAGGCAATCGCGGGATAATTCCCTAGTGCTGTAAAATTCTCTAAAAATACTGTAAAAAATAAAGGAATCCAGCTGTTGCTTATCTGGTCTGGATAGTGATGTCTGAACTTTTGAAAATCAGGACAGAAGTGTGTAAACTTTGCACTGGTGTAACAGCTTATACTGGTATCAGTAGAGTTCTCTGTCCCATTCCTCCTCCGACCAGTGGAGGCAGAAAGCGATAGATCAAAGACTTCTAGTGGCCCGCTATCCTTCACACAGACGAGGGTCACGTCTCCTTGTCTCAGTTTTCTGGATTGGTTTTTTGTAATTTGGTGCCCCTAAGGAGATGAGGATGAGGGTGACTTTGACTGAAATGCAGCCCCGGTTCCTCTGAATGACCTCGCTGAGCATCGCTGTTGAAGTCTGGAGTCTTCCCCACCCCTGTCTGAGCCGTGCCAGCTGCTGTTTGTGTACAGATGTATTTTCTGCTTTGTATGATGCATTTATGATCTGTGAATATTAAAAGAAAAAAAAAGTGAATCCAACACCGCCTCGCTGTATTTTTATTTGAATTCAAACTCTTTTAAGTCTCTTTTAAGACACGTTTGTTTTAAAACGGTGCTGTGTGTCTGATACCCCCTTCCACAACAGCGCTCAGACAGCTTTATGATATATTTTACTAAACGTACTTTACTGTGCGTTGCTCCATTTAGAAATGCAACCACGATACTAATTAATTCGAAAAATCGGATGTGATGGCTTAAAATAATCGCCTAACCTCTTTTAGTTTTAGCATCCACGACTTGGACACACCTCGACAGGTGCAGGTGCAATGAGCGACCTTACACACGCATGCGCGCCTCGGCGGCGCTGATTGGCTCTACCCGTGTCCATAGACCGCTTTAAGATGGTTGATTGGCTGCTGTTAAGAAATAAGTCATTGGAGCGAGAGAGAGAAAGGCGGCCAGCCAGCCACATGGGGGCGTTTTCGGAGTGACGTAGGAGAGAGCGAGAGGCTATAAAGTTAAAGGCACGCTGTTATTTTATCAATGAAATAGTAAAAAAGACAGCGAGGTTCTGGAAGACAGGATAGTGTTTATTTTCCCTCCGTTTTTATTTGTGTTGAAAAGAGGACCAAGTCCTAGGCAAAACCGGCAGCATGAAATACATTGTAGGCATCGGCGGGTAAGTCATGCATTTTTGTTTTTCAGAATATTTCTTTTGTTTTTGTAGCACACACGTTTGCTGAATTAAAATCCGTGGGGATGTATTGTTGAATTTTGAGCGAATGTGTTTTTTTTTTTTTTTTTTTTTTTAAATAAAACAATGCTGGTTATTTTAAAATCTCGGGAAAATAAACGGAATAAAAGTGTTCGAGTGAAACCACAATAACGGATTTTACAAGTGTAATATTTTTTTGAATGGGGGAGAAAAAAAAAACATTTAAGCTATCAATTGTTAAGAACTACCCTAGGTGATAAAATAAATGCGTGTAGGTTAGTGTGTTAAACTAATAATTCCACTATTTTTAATTTAATAAGACGAATATAATATTTCGTGTAGTGTATTTAATATTAAGATGATGATATTTATTCTATTCTATATAGTTTTGATCACTAGTCGGCGCGCGTTGGGTTGTTTCCAGTCGGTAGGCACGAGATGTTGAGCGGGAGATTTAAACCGCAGCGCGCGCTCGCCTTCGCTTTTAACGGTATTCGCAGGAAAATAAAATAAACGGGAATTAACGAAACCGAACTTAAAAAAAGTACAATCAATGTAAATTATGGCTGTTTATCCATTCAGCGTTTATATTCAAAAGTGACCCGAAGGAAATCCTAAAATGGTGACGTTACCAGTGGATCTTGTATCGCTTTCTGTATTTGTAGTTCCATAAAATATATAAATGTAAAATATAACTCTTACAAGACTTATACAATGATCGCTTTTAGTCGTTTTTATTAAAGCTATTGACTTTGTAATTTAAGTGTACTCGTGGCGGGAAACTTACCCCACTAACAATGTGTTGTAAATAACCGGGGCTGTCAATGTACAGTATATCAAATATGACTACATTTTTCGCCTTTAAACAGAAGACCAGAGTTTTAGAGAATTAGGTTAATTGGTACAGGCATGCTGAGATTCTGTTACGTCTGATTTAATAGTGATTTAATCGCACAAATCCTGAGACATTTTTCAGGTAACTTGACTTTAATACACACGTGTCAATACAAGCAATTTAAAAGCTAAATAAACAGGAGATAGTTACAGGGAAGTGCACGTTAATACAATTTACTGTTCTTGCATGTCAATTGGACAGGTGGGCGCCAAAATATACTACCGTCCGTACAGCGGTGTATTCACGTTTACAGGGTGACTAGTTACAAGACCTAATGCCACGGTGTGCACCTTTTTGTATTTGTTAGTGCTTTGATGTGTTTCTGTCTAACTTTTTTTTTTTCTGTAGTGTGACCAATGGTGGGAAAACCACGGTGACGAAAAGACTTGTCAAAACATTGCCCAACTGTTCCGTGGTGCATCAAGACAGCTTTTTCAAGGTAAGCATTAACTTGGATATTACAATATAAAAGTAGTTAGTTTTGGGTGGGGGGGAGGAGGGTGTATGAATACGGGGTTTTGCTTTCAATGCATGGCCTTTTGTCTCTCCCCTTTTAGTCGTCCTTATTTACTATCGCTGTGGAGGTATTTTTACACGCCAGAGCCACCCCTACTGGTGGTAGTTGGAGTGGAAGACTTTGGAACATGTGTCCTGTGGATCTGCGTTTGTGACGCCCTCAAACGTAGTTTCCATTAATCTACTTTTAATTGCTTTGTATGCATAGTGTTTTCAAATAAGGAAACACTACTGCATTTGAAAGACTGCTTTTAATGTTAGATTACAGGAATAAGTAGTAGAATCCACTCCAGGATCTAAATAGTGTGAAATAAATTCAGCCCTTTTTTTTCTGTGGCTACAAGAAAAGTACATTTGCAGCCAGGAAACATTCTTATTGGGTCAGAGATGGACAAAGGTTAGCAAAGTACTACTGGTGTCAAGTGATGTTAAATTACAATTACTTTTTTCGTGGTTATCGCAAGACTGTCAGATCATTCAGTAAATGCTAATATGCTTATAAAGTCTTGTGGGTTATATTGACCTGAATGCTTAAGTTTAAGGATTAAACAAACTTGACGCAAATGACTTGTCTACTTAAGATTCAACTCTTTGATCTCCTGTGCTATGTGTTATTGCTTAGTAACTGCTTTTCCTGGCAACTTTTATACAGTGCTGTAGTTAACCCTCTCTTGCTGGCATTTTGCATGTGCTTGGCTTCTGTAGTTCAGGATGTGATCAGATCTAACCAATAACTGATCACCCTGAGGTTGCAGCAATGTTTTATTGGTCACTGTTATTTCAGCCTCCAGATCAGATAGAAGTTGGTGAGGACGGCTTTAAACAATGGGATGGTAAGAGTGGTTTTCGCTGAAGGAAACAGTAAAACATTTTTCATTAAGTACCTTTTTTTAAATACTCCTTACAATAATGAATAGAAATTGTGGTCAAATTTAAAATGCACTTTAGAGCTAGTCTATAATCTTCACCTTCTTACATTTCCCTTTTGACTATTGCATCTTGATTGAGTCATTCTTCCCCCTCTCCCCTTTCTCTGCTCTGTTTAGTGATCACATCCCTTGACATGGAAGCCATGATGAACACTATCCGTGCATGGATGGAAAACCCAGTCAAGTTTGCCCGTTCTCATGGAGTTAATGTATTGCCAACAGCAGAGGAGCCTGATTCAGAGAATGAGGTCCACATACTGATAGTGGAAGGCTTTCTGCTGTACAACTACAGGTAGGATGTTTCTGTAATGTGATGTGTGTCTGTGCTTTGGAGCAGAAGATATTTCTTTTCACAATTAAAGGTTGCCCTCTGCATACTGTATAATGCTGTCCCAGCAATGCTAGGAGGAGATGGAGGGCAGTACTTTGGGTCAAACTGGAACAGCAGTGTGCTTTATCTTTTAGACACTAGAGTAGTGTTTTCATTTGATTAATACTATTTGCATTCAAAATGTGTTCAGAGCAGAATTTGCAAACAGATTAAAATGTGTTGAAGTAATAGTAATCCTTTTGTTTCTGGCAGGCCCTTGTTAGAGGTGTATGACAAATGTTTTTACATTTCCATTCCATATGAAGAGTGCAAAATGAGGAGAAGGTAGGTTACTTTTTTTGGTCTCCTTTTGAACAAATTATCCAGGCCCTCCATCCTCATGAACATGATACAAACCGCACAATAGACCAAACTAAAATGGCGGTCTATCATCACACTTTGAGGCATTGACAGCTGTTTAGCTTCATGCTGTATTGCAGTTTGTGCTGCTTGTGTTATTTGCTTTGAGTACCCCTTTATCTCTGCACACCATGGTTTATTTATAGTAACAATTGGGTTTGCTTTTTAAAGTTTGCTCCAGTCATGACACTACTTTGTCGTTGAAAAAAATGAAATCCATGTTAAGTCACGGCTGTTAATTTGTTTTGAATAAAGTTTAAGGTGTGTTTGTTTTACATCATTCATTTTCTTTGTAGTACAAGGCAATACACTGTTCCCGACCCCCCTGGTCTGTTTGATGGGCACGTCTGGCCCATGTACCTCAAACACAGGAGAGAGATGGAGGAAAATTGCATGAATGTTGGTAAGTGAAATTTTGTTTAATTTGAGTTCCATCGCTGCTTAAGTTGTAGCCAAAACTGTATCTTGTCAGTTATGTTGGCTTGAATACTGTTTATTGTACATTTATGGCTGCACACTTCTATGGTTGTGAAAATAATTTAATAAATTTGATTCTATCAGAATATCTTGATGGCTTGAAATCAAGAGAGGAGCTGTACAACCAGGTGTATGAAAACATCCAGAACACGTTGTTCAATCACTTATAGGTGAACCATTTATACGGTACATTTTTAAAACATACCACCCATAACTTGAAAATCTTCCTGTTCTTATTCCTGTGTCTAATGTGTTTTTATAATTTCTCTTCAGCAGGGCCTGTGGATTGCTGAAGACCTGTGTACAGATAATTGTAAATAACTGAGGAAGTTAGGATAGTATTAATAACTTTCTTTTTTTTAAGTTTAATTATAAATGGCAAATACACATTTTAAGTCTTGATGTAAATAGTTGGTAGAAACAATAACTTGTATTAAACTGCCCTTGATTGTGGCAGGATTTATTTTTGGTATTTTGTATTGATGAATCTGAGGATTGAAAGCGGCAAGAATATAAACTTTTTTTAAAACAATTTAACTTCAGCAGTGAGAGTTTCCAAAAAGTGTGCCAAGTTAACAACGCACAATTATTTAAGTGTTCAGTGTTTTAGTAACTTGCAATTTTATCATGTATCTTTTTTTATTTTATTTTTTTTAAAGTGCTTGTGGTTTGTATTTGTTTTTTGTTTAATTTATTTTAAATGTCAACTATCTCTATATCATTGGGTTTGTCACTCTATCTTCAAAAACTTAATTCCAGACCTGTCTTGTGTCTCTATTTATTTATTTCTTATCCATCCATTATACTTTTCCCAACACAACAATCCATGGAGTCTGGAGCACAGATGCAATGTGTTCCTGCAATTCAGAATTGATGGCAATATGCGCATTCCTATAACGTGCCATGGTTATGCTAAAAGCCTATTTGGAATCTTCTCACACCCCCCCTCATCCTCTTCTCAAATTTGGTCTTTCTTAAAAACACAAATCCAAGTAGCTCTATGTTGCATGCTTTTAAAGACTAGTACTCTGATCAAGATTGCACAGTTTTAATTCAATTTGGTGCTTGTATGCTGCTGCCTAGATTGAACAGACTCCAGCGTGCTAGTGCACAGGTTCACTTATACTTCTCTTCAGCCTGGACAATCTTATGTAAACAGAGCTGTATTCCTGATAGGGGTATCTGGCAACCTGAATGTCTTGGATGTATAGTGAAAGCTAAACTACCGTAACGTGCTCCATAGCTTTGGAGATTTTGTGTATTGCTGGTAAAAGCCCTACCAGTGTCAACAGCAAAATACACCACTAAGCATGTCATATATTTGAGTATTTGAACTTATTTAAAAAAAAAAAAATTGATCATTTAATTCTTAAAACAACACTGTATCCATGCTTTTAGAGTACTTGTAAGCATAGGTTGGTAGTGGTGAAGATGCACCCTGCATTAGGCAAGGTTATTCTCGGTGGCATCTATTATTGGACTGCAGATTGTTGTCTGGGAACTGAAGTTGGAACAAAACAAAAAATCAAATCAGAGTGGTGTCATGTAACCTGGTTACATAAGCAGGGTTATATTTGACTTTATTTGATATATGGGTTTATTTAATTGGGCGTTGCGGATTGGGTACAAATGTGTCAGGGGCACTTTGCCCATAAAGATAACTCCTGATCTGTATGCAATGAAGTGTTCCATGTTCCAGCTTTACTGAACATGATGCATGTGATTTTTTAAAGAGGGTGTTATCAGTTTAGATACAGGAGATGTATTACTGCTATTACTTATAATCTGTTTTATTTTCTTAGCACCAGAATATGTCTATTGAGGATCCTCTCAATTGCCTGGAATATTGATATTTACTGCAACTGTTTTTCCTCTATCATTTAATGCAGATTTAGTGACATTTTTAATAATTCAAAAGGCTATTGGCAGTTTTCAGATTACAATTGTTTCCATGATGCTGATGTAATATTGCAGTTTCCCTCAAAATGTCTTTGTCCTCCTTTATACTTCTAAAATACTGCTGCAGGCTGATGATTTGAATGAAGTCGGAGGTGTTTATGTAACGCATTACTTCTGTTTTACAAGCTCTTAACTCACAGGAGATTTTAAAAAGACAAATTCTAAGTAATGTAGATGTGTGTAATTAGTAGCTTGTGAGGATTAATAGCAAGCAGGAGACTTGCCATAATATAACAGGTTTTTTTTCTGTTTAAAAATTCTCCACTGCTCTTTTTTGCTTTGTCGTTGATCTGCAGGATTGATCAGGCTGCTGTCTAGTTGGTCAGAGGGTCACTTGATGCTTACTTAAAGCCATTAGTGCTCTGGATTTGCAGGGCTCAAGCTCTGGCATGTGCAAGCATTTTATTTCTCGCAGATGAATGCCTCATTTCCGCTTGCAATTTCCAACCTTGGCTTGTCTCTGCTGTTTCAACTCCCATCTAGTTTCAAAACCATGGGTATGCATCTGTGCTAGTTTATAATCACTGATTTAACTGAATCTATATATTACATATGGTATTAAATACCCTTTGTTCAACCAATACAAAACATAGCTTTAAAGACTGGCATTAGCCTAATAAAGATACAGAATTTCATTTAGTTTGAATAACCTACATGGAGTAATAACAATACAAATCTATGTTTTTTCTGGAAGGTGCAATATGCTATATACAAATTCAGTGCTTGGGTGAACTTTAACCAGCTAGTAAAAAATGTCATGCGCTATAACAAAGTGACCCTGCTGTAATCACTGACACCTCGTCCGCATGACATTCCACTCCACTCAGTTACTCCATCTGCAGTGACCGAAACTTAATTTTGGCCATCCATCATCAGAGTGAGTTTTATAGCACCCAATGCAAACGAAAGAATCCCGCCTCAGAACATGCTGCCCTCCCTGCCAACTGACATACACCAGGAGGGGTGGATTAATCTAACATGAAAATAAAGAGACATGAATGCCCCGCAAGTACAGCATTGCACATAGACTGCCTGCTATTTGCTGAATCCAGAACAGGCTCTTGCCTGCAATTCGTGACCTATGACGATGTGTAAATGGAAACACCAACAAGACTGGCTTGATGTTGAAAGAAATAGATGTATCGCTGCACTATGGTAAAAGCAATGTAAGGAGTTCTGGTAATACAGCTGAAATCCTCAACCAGCAATACGCAGTTCTGTCTTGGGCCCTGGTTTTGGCTTTAAGTGATTTGCCCTGACATGCACCCTATTAGATTATAATTAGATCGCACTGCTGGTCTCAACGGCTTTCATGCAGCATCTTAAAAATAGATCTTTTATAGTTCACAAGGGCCAATATTTACTGAGCCAGGTTTGGCAGCTATATATAGAGTACAGCCTGATATTGATGTGAAACCATTTGAAATTTCTGTTTTGGATCTTGTTGTTTAGGTCTGATGGAAATCATGTCAAATTAAACTTATACTGCTTAATTATTATTATTATTACCAATACTTTATTTTAAAGCATTCCTAATCTAAAATAGGAGCATGCCCTGGTTATGCCTAGCCTGCATGTTTGCAATGCCAGCTATAGCATTTCCATACATTTTTCTGTGTGGGAATGTTTGGCACAGGGCACTGATATGCTAAAATCAGATATACTGAAGCTGAAAACTGTCAGAGAGCAGAGGCTTCTTAGTAGGTGAAACCTGATGCTAAGTTGCCTAGCAGCTGGTATAGCCCCCTGGTAAGCCGGTTCCAGCTGTAGCTGCTCCACAGTGGAAAGTCCCTCTAAATACCAGAGAGAACAGTCAGACCAAACTGGGAGTGAGTGAGGAGAGAGCTTAGTGCTCAGTTAACCATACAGTTCTGTCTTTATTAGTTTTATTAACGTTTTCATGTAAAAAAAAAAAAAAAAAAAAAAAACTAAAACTCTAACCTTGTGGTACAAAAAAAAAAAAACAGACTTTCAGCAACCTTAAATTAAATAAATGTATTAATTTTTGTTAATACCTCAAATGGTTTCATTTTTCTGTTAAATGGTGCGATCAGCTCGGTTGGGAAAATCGCCCAGATACGAGGCTGCAGTGTTGAGTTGGTATTTATCTGAATAGTTGTGTTCTGATGAAAGGACACATTACTATGAGTAACAGCAAACCAACAACCTGTCATCTGAAAAGACCCAAACCCCAGACCACCCTCAGTGCTGGACTGGACTCTTCCAGCCTTGAACAGGCTTTTTTTTTACCAACACAAACCTCTCAGAAATGCAGCGCTACTCCAGCAACCATAATAAGAGCAAGCTTCCGGGTCCAACGAGGTCCTCGTGCCGGCATACGCGTTCTGACAAAGCTATGCAGCCAGATGAAAACAGAATGGGTGTGCTGAAAGTCTGTGAATGAGAAAAGGTCATTCGGCCCATCCCTTGTTAGCATACCATTCTCCCCTACTGTGGGGAGCGCATTTAAAAGCACAGAATTGTTTTGTTTTTTTTAAATGTTCCCAATGTTTTAAATTATATTACCGTACTTCACCTGGTTGGATATCCCATGCATGTGTAACTGTACACATTCTGTTCTAAACTTACTAACTTCTCTCTGTGCTAAATGTGAAGTAGTGTCTTTATCTAGACCATTTCTCATTTTAAAGACTTCAATCCAGTCCCCTCTTTCCCTTCTTGTTTTCTAGGCTGAAGTCATTATTTTAACCTGGCCTCATAGCTCATGTCATTAAGCCCTGGATCTATTCAGTTTGTTAAACCTTTTCAAGCAGCTAAGTCGCTCGAATCAAGACCGTACAGACAGTGCTGCTTGAACTTGTCACATGGTGGAAATTGCTCATGACAAGTAGCTTCATAAGCTGGCCAGAAAAATGTTGCCCGGAAGTTGCCTTGTGTTCCATGGGCTGTTTTGCTTTTGAAAAACATAGTAAGACGACAGGAAAGTGTAGTACAGCACAGTTAACAGATTGTAAAAGCATTACAAAGCACGGAACGATTAATCACTAGTCCCATGGTAAATATCTGTAAATGCTCAAAATATATACAGGGGAAAAGTGTGTTCTTGGTTTGCATTGTTGCTCTTTGATGCATTGCTGAAAGGCGCTGGGAGGACTATATTTGTCTTCAGCATGAATGCCTGCAGTGTCAGGAAATGTAAATATAGGCCTGTATAAAGATGGTTATCTTCCCATACCCTCACGGTGGACTGGCAGATGGCTGTCACCCTGGACACAGCCCTGCGAGTAATGCTAGCTTGTGTGTCTGAGCTGCGCAGGGAAACGTAATCAGGGAAAGGTGAGAGCAGGGGCCAGTATGTAAAATTCCACATCCTCATCACTAAACTACTGGCAAAAACAGACATAGGTGAAAGGTGGAGTTACAGAATGAGATGCTTTGTCTTCTTTCCTATTTCAGCAAAGCACCTAAATAAAGGAACCCGATTCCTTTTCTGAGGTTCTGCTGCACAGCAAAGTTTGCACCTTTGCTTCTGAATCAAACAGCTGCAAAGTTCCCCTGCACAAGGTTGTACTGAACAGAGTCAGGGGCAGATAGAGGTTGTTAAGCAAGAAGGAGGCTGTTTGTTGATGGTAAGAGCCTTGCACTGCTCCACCAGTACAAAGCAGAGGGAGGCTGTTTGGTGAAGGTAAGAGCCTCACACTGCTACACCAGTAGGAGGCTGTTTGGTGAGAAAAATACCTTTAAGAAAACCTTTAAAAACTGTATTGCTGTTTTTTTTTTTCTGCGAAAATTAACAAATTTAAGTAACCTTTAAATACAAACTACACCACTTTTTTAAAGTAAGGATGTGCATGCGTGCTTGTTACTTTTAATAGACTTTTTTTTTCCCCTCGCTGGAAACTTTGCACAGCATGGGAGCAAAGACTGAGTCAAGTTGTCCCTGTGCTTTTGGCCAGGGCTCTGCAAAGACTCAGAGATGAAACAGGTCACAGGCCACATGCCAGCACGCTTGGAAGGAACCTCAGTGAATCTGAGATGCCTTGCTCGGTTCTGTCTTCTGCAGGAGCGCGGCTGGGCTTCACGCACACACACATATCATCTCCCAAATTAAATTTGTTCTGCTTTGTCCAACTCAACACAGAGAAGGCCATGGACTGGTGGAACAACACAGGCATGAAGACATATCACTACAGAAGGGCATTTATTAATGTGCACGTAACAGAAAAATAAAAAAACTGTTGTGTTTATTTTTGTACTTGATGAACATTCCTTCATTCTCTTAAGTGTTCACTACAGATAGGCATCTTCTCATCATACAATATGCATCGTGCGTTGACAACAGTGTAGGCTTGTTTGCAAAAGATTATTGCAATATGTAAAAAAGATATTGGAAATAACAAGTTTTGCATGGAAACCGCTGCAGGGTTGATGTAATAATGTGTTGATTAAAAATGATCAATCAGTGAGGCGCCTGGTTCCTTCCCAACTCAACTGACCAATGAGGTAGCAGCACACAAGTGGGCAAGTTGTGTTCGTTCTGACGTGATTGGTTTATGTGTGAATCCAATCAGAGAGTGGATTAGCCCAAAGTCACCCCTTACTGTGGCAACAGGTTTCCAATTCTGGGAGTGCAGTATCTATTTTTACATTGAAAACTATTCAAAACCAAGCCAGCTGTTAACCCATTAACTCCTGCAGCATACATTTTTAATATATCATACTAAAGGGCACGTTTAATATATTCACATATATTCAGAAATATATTACCTTCCAATATAAATCAATTGCCTTAATAATATATACCAGTATATTGTTTTTCTACATTTTGCAATATTAAAAATGTCCATGCATAAAAAATGTCCCTCAGAGCAGCTGTTTGAAGACTGTTGCACAAACCGTTTTGGAAAAGCAACATGTGGCTTATCATCACTCTGTTCATTGGCTCCTGCCACTCACTGGAACACAACAACCTTCCAAAATCTTTCCACATAGTAACCCCCTCTCCCCTCTTACACCCCCCCACTCCTTTGAAGGAAAGGACCTCAGTGTTCCTTTGCATTTTTGGGGAGGCGGGGGGGTTTGTTGAGAAATATTACCAAATTGAAGTCTGTGCTGGATACGAGGGGTAGAGGTGCTGATATATGGATTCATAACTCTCTGGTCTTGATTCTTGTAATTTTTTTCTTGCTGGTATACCTGCCACTAAACTTAACATGGCAGATCATTAA
>NC_054559.1:18055324-18172839 GCF_017654505.1 Polyodon spathula
CACACATGAAGCAAAGGCCAGAGCGAAGCACAGAACCTGGATTTGCGAAATGAAATATATATTGTTTTTAAAAACATCACAGTACAGGAGACTTTGTACAACATCTTTGGATTGTTTATTTTCTAATTATAACAAGCACACGCCGCTTAAGTCGTTTTATTGTTTGGGTTTTGTTTGTTTTTGTTTGTTTGTTTTGGGTTTTTGTCAATGTGAATCCAAACACATTTTCTTGTGTTATTAAATAGTTTTTATTAAAACAACAAAACACAATCACTAATACTGTACCAAATGCAACAGGCGTCATTGGGAAGTTTCGCTTTGTCAATATTATAAAGAAAGCATTTCCCTGATAGCAGGCTATATTAGGAATACTTACTATTTTGGGGTATTTTTTGTATTAATCGTTCAGGTTGACGCAGAAAGTCTTGTGCCGGGCAGCAGTCGCAGCCTCTACCCCAGTTATAGACTTGATGACGGGGGGGTGGGGAGGGTAGAGCTCCAGTCACGAGTGTCCGTGTTATTAATAGCGCCCCGCAGCCTCGACATGTGTACCTATTTGGCCATGGAATAAGCTTAGTGTCCCACTTGAAACGTCGGGAGAACACGAGTTATCCAATTCAGCCACGCTGCAATTCCGCCTATATACTAATACCAGGGAAGGTCACACTCCCCGGGGGGGTTTCTGCGCAATTCATTTAAATGTTACCTTAATCGCTGGGTTGCTGCCAGTAATGCCCAGACAGTTTAACATGTTCAAAATCGACCTAACAGGGAATTGATACAGCGGCGCCTACAGTACACGAGGCGTACTCTACACTGCACAGTGCTGTGGAATACAATAAACACATCGATAAATACTGCAAAGCCTGCGGGTTTAAATAGGCAAACCATGCTAAAGCATAGGAAAGCTTTGTAAAGATTAGCGAGGTGAAGCATATTAATACACATGGCAAACCAGGGTATGGCAAATGCATAATATAACCATGGGAAAAGCGTATTCAAACTGCAAAAACACCGTGCTAGACTTTCAGAAGCGATATAAACCCTAAAGGACAATATTGTTGCAGCAAAAAAAGTAGCCGGCAATGGCAGGTAAACACTATAACTGGCTAAACAAAACACAGCCACACCTGAAAGAACTGTTATTATAGAAGAACCCATTACATATGTGGGTTGTCTCTAAACAATTATGTTTGCACAAAAACACAGCAAGACGTGAGCGGGGAGGGTCTTGTGTGTGAGAACACGAGGTTTTCATTGTGTTTGCATTCGTGTATCGGGGCCATGCATCGAGCACAGCTGCTGCATGTGCCGTCCTGCACGTACTCAACCCGGCTGGTGAGAGTAAAGGCCGGTATACGTCACACTTGCAATCACGGTGCTCTTCAGTTCTGTACGCCGGATTCTAGACAGCCCGAGGCGAGCGCGCTGCAAGTTCTTGAAGCATCACAGGTTTTGCAGTTTCGTGTCAGCTGACCTGGTTTGGAGTTGCAGCGGCTGGCACGTAGCCTCCCACCGCCCTCGCAGAACGGGTACCTACTTTGCCCTCACGCATCGGAACACAGTCACGGGACTAACTGTACCTGGCGACGACACTACCATGCGTGGAAAATTACTCGTCGCTGTGGGACCCCCCCCTTATCTGACGCTGTAGTTTACGCTATAACATTGATAGCGTGCTGTAAGCAATACTAATTCATTTACAATGTGCAAAACAGATTTTGTAACATACAAAAACAAAACAAAAAATTTTGATGGCCCTCACATACTCCTATCCTTTTTCTGCATAATATTTGTATATTTAATAATTATAACAAGAACGATAATAGCCGTAACTATAATAATAATAATAATAATAATAATAATAATAATAATAATAATAATAATAATAATAACGTACATCAAAGTCACATTAAGAACATAACACATGTTGACAGGACTCAGATGGCACTCCATCTACTAATAACAACTATACACATATTATGAGGCTTCACAGTATTTGTTCTTATGCGCAATTGACGATATCATGGTTCTTTCTATAGCGATGCTTTATTTTTAAGCATAGAGCCAGTTTAGCGATAGCGACACACTGCCCCCGTGTGGCCATTAATTATAATAGCTTTGTTCGATCTTGACCCAAGCCAGAAATCTAGATCTCATGAATCAGTGAAGTTCCTGGCTGCTGAGATTTTAAAAGCAAGTTGGTGGATTCAAGGAGAAATTGTACAGTACATTCCTAAGCACGGACACTTTTGTGTTACATTTGGGCTTAGGAAACGTTTAGATAGAGAACAAAAAGAAAACTGAACTCCCCCCCTCCCTCCTTCCCCCTTCCTCTTACCTCCCTTTCACCCACTACCCCCTTCCCCCTTCCCTTCCTCCCTTCCCTCCCCCTGTTTTATAACCGACATCGCTGCACTTTCGTAACTTCCCGATGTGAGCGAAGCTCTTTCAAAGCTGACAGCAGCCTCAACACTGCCCCAGTGTGTTGCTTTCCTGCAAGGTATTTGCCATTAAGGTAAACCACACCTCGGCTCTTTTCAAAGCAGCGGCCCATTTTTAGAACATTCTTCAGCAGAAAATGTGCATCTAATGGGCGTATTTCATACCGAGAAGCTTCTGTTTATAGGAGATAGCGACTTATATATTAAAAAAAAAAAAAAATTCAAAACCGGTAAGGAACAGATGAGAGTGTTCTAAAGAACTATTAGAATCCTATTTAGGGGTTCCAAATATAAAGGATCTATTCTGGAGCCTTATGGTTCAATTTGGAAACTAGCCAGCAATAGTCTCATGGGTCAGTGTGGCCTGCAACCCCAATACAATGTATCTTTTCCTACAGAAATATGATATATTTAAAATATTTTAAAAAGTAAGACAAGTTCAATGAAATATGATCTGTACTGTTTTATATTTATACCTGCCTCCTCATTGCTCTCTCCAGAAGAGGGCGCTGTGGGGGTAGCAGGGAGGAAAGTGTGGGAGTTGAGGTTGAAGCAGCCTGCACACAATATAAACATAACAATGTTCTCCGAGCTCTCCATCTAAAACAAACACAGCAAAGCGACCCACTCCGCAAATTACAAAGTTCTCAGAGTCACTTGAGACGAACAAAACAAAGCTACAAGTCCTTTTAAAACAACGCTCTTCGGAAATACGAAAGCCCTGCTTTGCCCCTGGTCGGAGTGGCTGTTCTGCCAGTATTAATAGAAGTGTATTCCAAGCTAAATAAACAGGATCTCTTTCCCAGCACAGACAGCTCAGAAATAGCTGTCCTGAATCCAGTTCTCTGACACAATGCTGTCACAGGTTCTTCAGGGGTGATGCGCTCCAGAGGAATTATCTCAAAATGGTTTAGCTTAGCACTAGGCCTGAAAAACAGGGCTGAATAAAATAGTTAAGTGTCTTATATTGAAATTTAAATACAGATTGGGCATAGCATATTGGTATATTAGCTGAGTTTAGCGGCCTGCAGTTTTGGGTGGAGTTACATTTCCTGTAGTACTCTTCTGCAGTTTTGAATGGAGAGTTGATTAGCCCAGAGCTTTGCTTCTACCAGGGCCTGAATCAACTGAAACCGCCCAACCCGTTTGACGTTTGGACGCAGGCTCAGATGTCCAATTGAATACTAGACTGTAAAGGGTGTTTGATGAAGTAGTTCTGGTCTGGGCTGGAACCAGGTGAAAAAGCCAGCATTATTTTATTTGTCACTTATTAGCATGACTTGAATATACATTCTTAAACATAAAATTGCATACTAATTTTCAATTCATGATCTGTCTATGCCCTCCAATGTTTGGTTTTCATACATGATAAAGTCGATTTTCCAGACGCAATTGGCTTTACTTCATGCGGAGAGCAATCCACACCAAGGCTATGTGTGTGTATGTGAATTTCACTCTATAAATGACACCATGAAGCCCTACGGGTATCTGAATCACATCTTAAAGACATTATTCATCTGCATTTTTTACAGGTTAAATATTTGAAATACATTCAAATTAAACAATTTATCCTTAAGTCAAAATAAAACCGGAGTTATCGTTTGTTACATGGAACGGTGTAGTGTAGCAGTTTCCTCAAATAACACCTGTGTTTCTATGGTAATTACTGCGTCTCTTCCATTATACAAACACAGTTGTGTAACACGTCTCCACGGCAGCTACAGCGTTAAACACTTAAAAGCACCGTGCCTCTGTGCATGCGTAGGCAAACTCAGCCAGTTTAAGAAAGTTACACTTTTCCACCTCCTCCCTCCTCCTTCTTTCCTCCTCAAAGCGAGACCGTGCTGCAGAGCTGCGGATCTGGTACAGCTTAGACTTCTAATCACTTCGGACTAACGCCATATAACCTAACCGGCCGCCGCCTCAAACAGCTTCCAAAAAGGGGAGAAGCAGCATTTCTGTGTATTTTACAAACTTGATTTATCATGGTGAAGCTCACGGTTTTATTCTTTTACCTGTTGCACGGCGGGTTCAATTTCATAGCAGGACAGCAGCAGCCACAACGGGGTCGCTTACGGACCGGGATGCCGTGGAGACAGAAGATCCAGTGGGAAAATAACGGGCAGATGTACAGCTTGCTAAGTACCGGGTCCGAGTACCACCCGCCGGCAGTATCTCCAGACAGAAGGACTGGGTCCCACAGCGTCTTACTGAGCACCAACCGGGAGGGGAGCAGCCGCCGAGCAGCGGGCGCATCTTTTGATGTGGATAATGGACCCAGGGCGCCAGTACTGAGCCTCTCGGACCCGGGACCGTCCCAGCAGCAGACGCTCAGCTCCGGGTCGACCATGTTAGACGCTGATTCTAGAGCTTATATGACGGTCAACCGTGGGTCGGGTGCCAGGCGTTCACCGCAGTCTGGCGCGTCACGCTCGTCCTCGGCTAGATCCGCGGGCAGCCCAGGCGCACGCAGATATCAATCGGGGTCCAGTTCAGGTGGGAATAACGTCACGGCTGCGGGGGTTCTTCCAGAATTCTCAGGCAGCGGGGCTCCCAGAGGCGGGAGGAATCCCCCTCGCGGTGACGTCAGTGTGGCTGGTGCTGGGGTTGGGAGTTCTAACACAAACGCTGGCCGTTATGTGCAATCACCGCACCAGCAGGGAAGCAGGGTGCAACAAGAGAGAACTAGTGCCGGGAGTGACAGCAGGTGGGGTCAGTCGGTCGACACGGTGACCATTACCGGCGACGACGCTGTGCCTAATCTATCCCCCACAACGTCAATCGCTGGCTCCAATGCGGACCGGCGAGACGTGGCGGTGTCAGAGTCTGACGACGAGCCCCAGGCTGTGGGGGGCATGGCGGGGGACGACCCCCAGAACCCGTACAAGAACAGCAGGAACACGGTGTTCTATAATGTCTACCCCTCGCCCTCGGGGGCCGGGCGGACTCGCATGACGGCTCGCACTCGGAGGCCCCCGGGGACGGGTTACGGTACCAGGTACTTTCAGAACGGTAGGTCAATTACTGCGCGCTGACCACTGGCCAGCTCTGCTAGCGTGCACTATTGCAAACGCTAACGTGCCCATGGATTTTCAAATATGCGTGAGCCGTTGCGTAGTTAATAATAATGATAAACCGGCTAAAAATAACTAAACTCATATAAACGCAACAGCAGAGGAGATGCAATAAGCTGATAACAGAGGCTGTTAGACTGCAGGTCTTTTTAAACGGGATATCATATTATTAGTATTGCCATAGCGGCGCATTCGAGCTGCTCTGCAGAGAGGTAACCCCTACACTGATTCAGGTTGAGTCTGCTTCGTTAAAAAGTTCCTCTGCCTTATATAACCCATATATCAAGTGGTTGCATTCATTTCATAATAAAATGATTATTCTTCCAGGGTAGGATAAAAATGTTTGGCTTTGAAAGTCAACAACTGCTGTCAATGATCGCACGTGTCAGACGGAGCGATCTTGCTTTGCGTCAAAGCCACAGGACGCTGTACCCATCGCTGCCGTGCCCTGCATGTCCTTAGCAATGGCGACCTGCTTTCGGTAACTGTGGTTTACGGTCTGTGTTTCCCATGCAGGTCTCCCCGATCTTATCCCTGACGCCTACTTCATCCAGGCAGGTACCTACATCCAAAGAGTGCAGATGTATGCTCTCAGGTGTGCTGCCGAGGAGAACTGCTTAGCCAGGTACGTGCAGCACAAAGGTGCAGGTGGAAAGGGTCGTCTCCAGGTTACTGGTGTACTGTAGCTAAGCTGCTTTAAGAGCAGCACAATAGCAGTCTAACTGTTCAGTGATGCATCACTGGGAAGTGGTCACAGGACAGCACAAATTCCTGGATCTGGATAGCCAGGGAAAATAATCTTTAAACAGTACATTCTGTTTGCAGAATGGATGCCGTTAGCATTCCACAGATTGACGTGTGTTTGAGGACTGCTTGTTTATCTCATGTGAAATTGTTGGACTGTTCAGAGTTCAGAACGCAATGGAGCGTTCCCTGCGGCGAGGTTTAGTTTGGCTTGTGTTTTGCTGGAGAATTGTACACAGAGGGAGGATGCCAACCCCTGTGCCAGTCCCAGATCATTCATCATCACTGTGTGGATCGGTGTGTGTGGGGGTGCCAACCCTGCCTGGCAGTGACACAGTCAGCCATGAAGAGAATGCATTTTGTGTTAACCCTTTGGAGGCGGTTCTTTTTCTTCACCTATCCAGGACTGTCAAAAAGAATATGGCCGGAACTTTTGCAATTAACTTTCTTAAGGTCCTAAATAGAATTTATCCAGTAAGAAATTGGGAGTTTAGTTATAACTCTGTGTTCTATACAGGCATGGAAATAAGACTCCCATTGCATAGCAGTTTGAGCCATCTTTGGTTTTACTTGGAGTCTAATAATACACATCTGAGGTTGTCGCCAATACACCGTGGCTAATCAAGCTCATAGCAAAACCTGGAATGGATGAATCTTCTATGAGTCTATTTCCATTCTGAACTATGACTGACCATTCCAGTAAATTAATGAGTCTAGATCTTGTGTTTGTTTGTACGTTTCAGGTCAGCTTATAGGCCTGGTGTGTCTGACATCCAGTACAGGGTGCTGCTACGGTTCCCCCAGAGGGTCAAAAACCAAGGAACAGGAGATTTCCTACCCGTCAAGCCAAGGCACCAATGGGAGTGGCACAGCTGCCATCAGTAAGACTTCAAATCATTATGTTCAATATATTAACATTAGTACCCCGGTTTATTTCTGTCCAAGTTACCAGCATGCAGTTAACCATACATGTGGGGTTCCCATATTTTTGGGATTTGAATAACATGCAACACAATAACACTGTTTAGAATTTAACAAGAACCATCCCCTCGCCCCTGTCCACAGTTGCCCCCAGTCCTTGCCCGCTGCCCATCTCTTTCACACACTAACCCCCTCCTCCCCTCCCCTTCTCTCTCATTCCCAGGCACTATCACAGTATGGACGCCTTCAGTAACTATGACCTGCTTGAAGTGTCTTCTGGCCGTAGAATGGCCGAGGGTCACAAGGCCAGCTTCTGCCTGGAAGACACGTCCTGTGACCCGGGATTCAGGCGTCGCTACGCCTGTACAGCGCACACGCAGGTGGGAGGGCGAACTGCAGCCAAGCCCTGGCCGTCGAATTCTTCAGGAAACTTCAGTTCAATTTGAAACTCCACATGCTTCTCTAACTGCTGGTTCGTCTCTCAACAGGGTTTGGGTCCTGGTTGCTACGACACCTACAACGCTAACATTGACTGTCAGTGGATTGACATCACAGACGTGCAGCCAGGAAATTACATCCTCAAGGTAACGCCCCCCCCCCCCCCTTTCCTGTGCTCTGATTGGTTCAGGAGTTGAACCATTTTTGTTTTGCGATTAAGAATTCTCTTTCAGTAACTAATCAAAGATGTGGTGTGAACTAGTGCTCAGGATAACTAGGAACATCCATTAATAGCCACTATCATACTTAAGTATTCACGTTTTCTCAGTTTAGCTTTTATAAGGACAGGGCTGGTGCTGCTACAATATTATTTTTTCATGTGGTGTGTTAGCAGCGACCATAACCTGGGTCCTATTTACAAACTTGGAGAATTAGTTGGGCAAACTTTTTTTTTTAATGAATAAAAACAGTTTTCTATTGATGAAACTGTGCCAGACTGCTGTCTAGGAAAGTTTTATAAATATCAAGCTCGTCATTTCAAAACACACAAATCGAGCGTGTTTATTTATAGTAAAAGGAGAAACAAGAAACAGGTTTCATTGGATAAAGAAAAACAGAGACTCGCACCGGGACCAATCCAAGTGTTTATCACCCTCACAGGGACAGGAGCAGAGCAAAGAGCTCTCTTTAGAAAGCGCTTTTATTAGTGTGGTCTGGTCATCTTATTTCCTTTAACAGCTATAAACGAGAGGAGGAGAGAGCGCCCCTTTCACACAGTGTCCCAGACAGACAGTGCAGCAGTGCTGGAGGAAGTCTCTATAGAGCAGAGAAAGAAGAGTAAATATTGACAAGCTGTTCTATAAAGTCTGGAGCTACATGGGAGCTAGCGGTGGTCTATATAGCTGTGTGTAAGGATATGGGTCGGGGGGGGGGGGGGGGGGGGGGGGCAGGGCTGTCTGCACTAGCCTCCCACCTCAGGAGGCCTGGCTTCGAATCGGGCTGTGATCGCATTACTACTTTTGTAGTAATCCATGCCTAACAACAGAAAGCGAATTACGCTACCTGGCACTGTGTTAGACAGGCTGGGGATGGGATGCTTGTCGCAGTGCTTGGAGAAGATGCTGGAATGCAATAGCAGTGCGCTGGGGAGACGACAGTGTTTTTTTGGGTTTTTTTTTTTTTCTCGCTAGTGATTAAGGCGCTGGTTCCAGGCAGCACTGGAAAGCTGAGAAAGGAGGGTGTTGGAAGTGTTTTATTGACCCGTCCTGTCTCTCTGCTTTTCTCCCAGGTGACTGTGAACCCCAATTTCCAGGTGCAGGAGTCAGACTTCTCCAACAACATAGTGAGGTGTGACATCTCATACAGTGGCAGCTATGTGTCGACACGCAACTGCAGGGTCTCCAGGTGAGTGTGTTATAGAGTGGGGGGGGGGGGGGGGGGTGAAAGGGATCCAAGTTTGAAGCTATCCAAGTGGATTCAGCCCCGTAATAAAGCATAGGTAAGCATGGTAAAGCATTTTAAACCGTATGGCAAACCAGGGTAAACTATGGTAAATGCATAGTATAACCATGGGAAAAGTGCCGGAATACTGTGGCAAACTTGTAGAGGGAATTGGATGGCAGTTCTGTCACACTGTGTTAATATCGCTCTCCTCTCTTCTTCTCCCCGTCTCTCAACAGCTACTGAACTGAAACAAGAACAAAAATTGAAGAGACTTCAGTACTGTCTTATTTTTTTTAACCGCAATTTCTAAAGTGCGTGCAAGTCCTCTTTTGTGTCTTAGTAGGACTAACTGGATGCGTTTTCTCACGTTTAATTACTTTCCTCAAACACTCGTGGAAAACACTTGCATGGAGGCATGTGTAGCTTCGGTTTTATTTTGTTCTTCCTATTAAAGTTTTTTTTTTTTAATTGATCTTTGCAACATTGCATTAGTGTTGAAGAACACTGTGCTCATTTTATAGTATGACTTATTTTCACTTTATCTTGATAACTGCCCATCTAGCTGTGATTAAACTTGGTATGAACATTCCACAGCTCTAGTTATTGAGGGTATTGATCTGTGTTTTATATCACTGACAGAGGGGGGTATGTATTCCACTTTCCATGCATCCTCCGCCTCACTTATTGATCAGATTATTATTATTTTTTTTTATAATCAGTGCAGTATTGAGCAGCTGAGAGCAGCAATAATTAATCACGACCAAGTCAGGTTTGTTTCAGACTGGTGATAGGTGAAAAGCTGTGGAGTACTTGATTTGGAACCCTGTCTGTCCTTCAAGAAGTAAGCAAACCCCTGTAGGCAGGGTCCTTGGAATAACCCAGCTCAGAAACACTGGTTTACTGGTGCATCTGTCCCTGTTGTGTGCTCAGTGAAGCCTTTGCACAAAGCCATAGTATTGCTAGATATGTCCATGGTCCACAATGCAAGGGGTACCCCTGCTCTATATTGAAGCTGAAGGCTTTCTCTGCTCATGTCTTGTGTAAATGTCACTGATGCCCGTGTCTGTTGTCATGTTTAAAAGGGTATTTAATCAACGGTGCTGTGTAAACCATTGTGTTTCTTTAGATCTGTGTTTTTAATAATGTATTTACAATAAACTTTGTCTATTGGGAAAAATATATAAACTTGTCATTATGTACACAGACATGCACACACACACGCACACACCACCGTCTGTAAGGTTGTGGTTCAATTTCTTACAATTACAACATTAGCTGTTATTGTCATTATCAATGATTATCAGTAAAGTGTAATTAAGACTCAAATGACCCATAATTTAAACTTAACCTGCTTAAATTTGATTCCAAAGCACAAACTTGCACGTCTTAAAAAAATGCCTGTGTTTTCATCTCCAGCAACAATATGCATAGGAATGTACAACTAACTCTGTCCAGCCAGGGAATATTTCATTAAAAACACAACCATATCCTGTAGAAAATTAAATAAACACGAAAGTAGACTTCACAGCACTCTGCTTTATAAAATAAATATTCAAGGCTGTTTTTTTTTTTTCTTCTTCACATTCTTCCTAAAATGACGACCCACTGGATCCAGGAACCAGCCTGCAATGCAAAAGACACAACGTCAAATAAAAGGCTGCAGCTATCATGACAATCCTATAAGTGTCACCCCTTGTGTATTTCCATTAGCTGAATAGGTCATTACTCATAACTGGTCAAATCTGGGCTGAAGAAAATGCTTTACTTTCTCGGTCCCCTTCAGTTCTTTCCAACTGCTTCTGAAGTTCTAGACTAGACTCTAGACTTCCCACTAGACTCCCCAATTCACAACCAATGATACTGTGACCCCGAAGACAGTACTGGTGACCTAGGAAGCGGAACGGTTTCAGACAACCTGAAAATGAATGAAGGAATGCAAACTGACAGTTTCCTTCAACCCAGTAGGTCCCCCCAAACGTTTTTTGTTTGTTTGTTTGTTTGGTTTTGTTTTAATGATAAATCTGTGTTCGCTGTGACACGTGATTCTTCCAGCTGTGCACAAGAGCTGACCAGGAAATCGAAGTGCTAACACATTATTTAAATAACTCCAGAGCGCAGAGCGCAGAGCGCACAGCCCACTCTCCTCTCCCCAAGCGTCCACCACAGCTGGACCGCTAAGCTGTGCCTCGAACTCCACCGCGGCTTTTCAGACCGGCGTGTTTACTGACGAGGCGGTGAGAGCGCAGAGTTTTAAGGATATAAAGCTGTCATGTTATATTTATCTAGTCGCTAGCCACGCAAAGGGAATGAATGATTCATTTTCTTTCTGTCGTAAACGAGAGTACGTAGGCTCATCCTTGACCTCACTGCAGCTCTCCCCTCTGCGCTGTAAAAAACCCAATAATCTTAACCTGAGGGAACACGAAGACACTGTGGCTTGGAACTGGGTTTCAGGAAACTATGTCTCAGGCCACTGCACAGCACACCAGGAGAGACTTGGGGTTTGATACAGCAAAGCTGCCTCAAACTAGGTCTGCCAGTCTCTTGTAAACAGATTTCTGACAGAAAAATAGCGACCTCGTTCTTGAAAACAAGCCCAAAGAAGAGCGACCCGTGTTAGAGTATGGGCGTTTATGCAAATTCCAACCCGCGTCTCTCAAAAAAACAAGCCCACTCCCGTTTATTACAAGCTGATTTGGCAACTCTGATAGTAACTGAGAACATTGTTTAAACATCACAGCAGCATCAGCACTGTACAAAATGGTAACCTAGAAGTACCATATGTCATGCACAATGCTCAATATAACCCTTTTAAGTTCTCACTCAGTCAATCTTGGACACAGGTTGCTGTTTGCCAGCTTTGCAGAGTGTGTTTATGGATCGTCTGACAGGGTACTCCAGACTTCATTCCGACCCGTCTCGGAATTCCAGACCCGCAATGACCCGCAATGACACTCTGCACGTAGTCTCGGCAGGGCTGAGTTCAGTTTAAATTTAGTCTGGTGAGGTTGCCTGCTTGAGTCAACCTGAAGAATGATTGATAAAAAGGGACCAGACATTTAAAGACGCAGGGCTCTTTTGTTCCCCCTAAGGATGTGTTTTACCTTTGCTTGGAGTTATGGATGAATAATTCGTTTTTAGCATTAAAGGAATGCCAACCCTGTGTTTACAATCCATCTGTGTACCTCTTATTAACACTGGCAGCGATCTTCTCTTGCTTGTATTTTACACGCTATAAATTTGCGGCTTCCTGGTGCTGTGGCTCAGTTTTACTCCAATCGTCGAGCTTAAATCAGGCCATGTGATCTATCACAATTTGTGAGATAGTGCACCATACAGAAGAATAGCGCAAAATACATGGCTAGACAGATTCAATACTGTGACCCCAGAGGGTTTAAATAGAAAGGAATAGCAGATCGTTACAACTATGAAGTAAATGACAGAACAAGCACATCAACACATTTAAACAGAAATAAGTGAGTGTAGTTACCAGGGCATCAAAAGACTAGATGTACCTGCTCTGTTCAAACACACTTTCCCTTGACAAAGGCATGTTCAACAGGCCGAAATATTGGCAAGCTGGCTCTTCTGACCAAACACACACACACACACACACACACACACACACACACACACACATTATATTATAATCTATATGATATATATTATAATATATTATATATTATATATATATATATATATATATATATATATATATATATACAGTGCTCACCCTTTATAACCCTGTAATGGGGAGCCATAGTTACAAGACCGTGCTATTTGTGTTCCGCCTTATAACGAGTATGGAAGGGCTACTGCAATGACATTATGGAGCAAATGGTAGCCACAACCCTACCGTGTTATCATCGATTCTGCACTGTAACGAGGTGCGTTATAACGGGTGAGCACTGTGTATATGTCTATCTAGCTATCTATCTATATGTATATTTTCACTTATAACACATTTGAATGCACGACTGGGGAGTCTTTTATAACCCTGAATTTGAGGCAGCTCTGCATTCAAGGAAGGATTGCAGTGTCAGCTGGGTGGAGCCTGACAGTTTAATGTGCCGGCAAGCGGCTGCAGGATGTAGAAGACGGGCTGTCTGGCTGTATAACCCTAATGGCACGGAGTAGAGAAATTCCACATGCCCTGTGTCATTGCAATGAATGAGCAGAGACCTGCTGAGCTCAGCAGTGTTCTCCCACCAGCCACGACACAAGTGCACCGCTGTAGATCTGCAGGGTGCCGTGTCCAGTGCTCCTGTAATGCATTTATATCTATCAGATTAATACAATTATATCCTGCTTACCCATGAGTTCTATAATACCTACAAGCTCCTAGGATCTATCGTGTGTGCGTGTGTGCTGTAGCATGCTTTCACTGTGCTTTACTACACTAGGCTAATGCTTTCACTGCAGTACATATTTCTAAGGGACAGCACAGCCATCATACTAGACTCAGCAGTCATCTGTGCAGAAACAGTTTTTTGCAGTGGGGGAGTTATTGCTGGTAATAAATGATATACAGTGTATTTGAAGTAGAAGATTATGACAAGTCAAGCAGACACATCTTTTGGCTCTTGAAGAACGCACTTGCTGAAACATGGCTCTACTTGACTTAGTTCCCAATAGTTTAACCTTTGAATTTTGATTGAGAGTTTTGAAGCTGCATCAGAATATGATTCTTCGTTCTGATCATTGCGAGGGACCCGATCCCTATCCAGAATCATGCTTAAATCTGTAATCAGGTGTCTCTCGATGCCTGTGGTCTCTGCTGTTTGAATTCCCTGAGATATTCTGACAGGACGGTGAAGATTAAACACTCCCGCTGGGGAGGAGAAGACATTGGGGGCCCTTTCACACCTCCCTGTTTGCACTGGCGAACATTTAAATGGTGAGGACAGAGCCTATTCCTTTGCTTTGCAGTCAATGGAATTCCCAGGCAAAGAAAAATGACTGGGCTCTTTCACAGCTTCCCCCCATCTGCCCATCTATCTATCTGAGCAAACATTTACCCTTCCAGCATTGAGCATTCTTCCCCAAGCTTTCACCATGCTTCTCTAGCCTTCCACCATAGCATACTGCCCTGCACAATAATGTGTGTCTCTGTGCATCATATTTAAGACTACATTCCACCTTTATTTTCAGCCTCCTTAAATTTTTATAACAGTTGCATTTATAAGCCAAATAATTATCAGTGCAATATAAGAGCGTTAGCTAGAAAGACGCTCATCAGAGGAAAGCAAAGGCAGTAAGTCTGTTACGCCATTTAGAGAAAAGCACAGCCTCCCCAGCCCCTGCTAGTTTGTTGGCAAGCTGTCTGAAGAGTTAGAACGCGCTCCTGAAGTTTTTGCAGTTCTATCGAGAACAGATTCTGAAAACTGAGCTGCCAGCAGAACAGCTGCATCTCACATTCCTGTTTCTTCGGGACACAGAGCCCAGAGACTGGATCCTGTTATTTTATTGTTTTATTATTTTTGGTACAAACACCGGACCAAATACCGACGCTGTTTCAGGGTTTCTGTGTGTGAGGGAAAGCTACCCAAGTCTGTTCTGAGCACTGCCTTACACACTGTGCTGAATATCAGATGGGTAGACTTGTCAGTGAGCAACACTGAAATATTCCCTCAGAGCCAGCATGGGCTGGTAGTGGCTATTCTCACAGTGTACTGCCCTGTATCACTTAAAATATATGCCTAAGAAGGTTGGTACCTAGTGCTGAAACTCAAGTACAACTACTTGGAATTGCCTTTAAGAAGTATTTCTCAGCAGGTGTTCAGTAAATCCATTCGTCCCCGTGTTGATTTCCAAGCGAGAGGAGCTGTCCTTCCCTCAAGTTTACAACCAAGTACCAATGAATGGCAACGAACTTCTGCACTGTTTTAAAAGCCAATGGGCAGATTATTGTCCTGCCATCTGGGGCGCATACTTTGACTTCATTATATTTTGCATGATTGCACTATTAAGATACTGTGCATGATCCGGTGCAGGAGAGACTCTGTGCTGGTTAGCAGAATGCCAAGCACGTTAGTGAACGTTAGCACGTGACTTGACCAATGACCCCGAGGGTTCGCTGGTGATTAATAGACCTCACCTAGGGAGAACATTCCTTCACACACACACACACACACACACACACACATATCTGTCAACATTGCTGTTGGAAATCGCAGCTCAAAGGGAGGGGACAGAAAGTCTTCCAACACGTGTGTTGCTCAAGTATGTTCCAAACGCATTGTTATGAGTTTTGGGGTTTCTGCTGGAGCCACAGGGGTAACCACTTGCTGTGAAAGTGCCTGACCTGGTCTGAATATCTTTTTCTTATCCGATTATTAATTTGTAATGTTCCTGCCTTGTCAACTTCAACAAGTAATGAATTGAAAAGGGAGAGGGGGATAAAGATATACAGGGAGTGCAGACAGAACAGGGGAGAGGAGGGCAAACACTTCAGAAGAAATGGTTTGTTGAAAGATGAATTTGCCTGCACTTAATTTCTCATAGCATAGCTACAGATAGACAGACAGAGAGAGAGAGAGAGAGAGAGAGAGAGAGAGAGAGAGAGAGAGAGAGGCACATGATGAAGTGCTCAGACAAGCAAACAGGAAAGTAGACACTGCAGTCTAACTGCTGCTGCTGTGAAACTACACTGAAAATAAAAGCAGATGTTTGGAGAGTGATCTGCAAACACAACCAAGCAGTGTGATGTTTGCAATCCTTTTTATTGTGCTTACCCATACCATGCCATACCAATATCACTTATATAGCGTCCTTCGTGTGCAAGCATGCCAGGGCACTTTACAAAAACCAACAGCAAGCCAGAAGAGCTGCAAACTCCTCGCTAGTGAAAGACCGAATCAAAGAGAAATATAGGCTCAGCATTCCGGATGCAGTCTGGAAGCACGCTCCCGAGCGAGGGAGCTCGAACACTAAAAACCCTACTTTGGGTTTGGGCTCGAGTTCTTGGAATTACCAAGAGGTCATGATCTCAAAGCAGGAGCCGGCTTACAGGGAATAAGGAGCACACGTGAACAGGCAGATCCCTGAATATCCTTGTAAAGAGAGGAGCGGCGTTTTGAAATCAATGTGCTGCTTCACGGGGGAAATATGGCAAGTGTGCGTAAGTATTCTTGCTTCAGCATTTTGTAAGCTGCAACTTATACAAAGAGGCACCAGAAAATACTCAGTGATTACTGAAATATTCTTGGTTTTTAATTTGTATTTACTTTGATAATTCCGAGTTAATGTGCTTTGACAAGTGGTTCTTGAGTTCCAGTTGCCTGCCAAAGACAACAGCGCCGTCTAGTGCTGCCAGAAACACTTCAGGTAAATATCTATAGCCCTCAATTTGTACTGCAAAGCTCCCCCTGGTGGCCATGTGGAAAGTAGTTTGTCATACCACAAGATACTTATTATATACATAAGGTGCAAGGCAAAACAAAGGAAAATAAATATTTGTAACTTCTTTATATATATATATATTTATATTATATATATATATAATATATATATATCTATATATATATACCGCCCTTCTCCCATCCCAAATGTAAGCTCAGTAGAATTTTATAATCAGTACAGTACTTGTCTGCCAATAACCCTGCATGCAGTGTTCTGGTAGAGATTGGGCGCCATCTAGTGGTTAAGGCTAAAATTACAACTTCCAAACAGAAGACATGAATGCTGCTGCATTCACATTCTTAAAGCAGCCTACAGTATGGATATAAAGATAAACAGACGGCTAGTTGTATTACATCTTCAGCTATTTTAAATATACATTTTCACATTGACATGCCTTTGTCAAGTGAACACGTATTTGAAAAATGTATATAGATTCATACATTTACAACGCAAAACTTTCATTTTACGAAAGTTCTAATGATGACACAACAAACAAACATCTGTCCTGAACAATCACAGTGTTTAATATTTGCTCTGTCATTCAAACGCAAAGTACCTTTGGTATAGTACCGAGTTTTTAACCAGAGAAGTTTGTACCCCATGGGTCGCTGTACTTCCGGACTATAAAATGGCTTCTGCAAGCGGGTGCAAGTTCTGTGCCCCTCCGGTTCTGTTTGTGTTAAATTTAATATTATTGTTAATAACTGCAAAATCCGCATCGGCTTCCCAGGAGAGAACTAAGACCGAGGAGTTTAATGTCAGACCCGGGGGAGTGGTGCATTCATTCTCCCAGAAAATGGTAAGATACACCGAACCGTCCCGGAGCCAGAGCGCAGAAGATACATGAATTGAGGCTTGACCTCAATCATACAATAATAATAATAATAATAATAATAATAATAATAATAATAATAATAATACTAAAAATCAATAAACAATGTTAAAATGTGTATTATTAAATGGTACCATGTGAAAACTGTCAAGTTATAATATATATAGATATATATAATATAATATATATATCTATATATAATATATATATATATTATATATACTAGATATATATTATATGAAGTCATCGTACAATACAGAGTGTAATGAGGACCAACGTTTTAAGTTTTTTGTTTTAAGATCAGGACAAAATAATTGTACTTCACAGTAATTTTATCAAGTGGCAGCTTTGCTTGTTGTAAATCGAGTTTAGCTAAGCGCTGTTTTCGGTGGATTGGTTTGCACTTCATATAACGAACTCAAACATGTAGTAGCGCTTTCCTGAGTGACACGTCAGTGTTGAAGACACGCAATGGCCCCATTGATCGGACTGGTGCGCTGCTTAAGATACAGCGCCACTTCAGAATACAATAAGTAACGTTTTCTTTTTTTAAATCAGTTTAGATTTAATAATGTAATAATCGCATCAGCGAAAACACCTCATTTGATTAGCAAAATATTGTCTTATATAGGCTAGCTTTAAACACCGAACAAAAATATAAACGCAACATGTAAAGTGTTGCTCCCATGTTTCATGAGCTGAAATGAAAGATCCCAGAAATTTTCCATATGCACAAAAAGCTTATTTCGCTCAAATTTTGTGCACAAATTTGTTTACATCCCTGTTAGTGAGCATTTCTCCTTTGCCAAGATAATCCATCCACCTGACAGGTGGGCATATCAAGAAGCTGATTAAACAGCATGATCATTACACAGGTGCACCTTGTGCTGGGGACAATAAAAAGGCCACTCTAAAATGTGCAGTTTTGTCACACAACACAATGCCACAGATGTCTCAAGTTTTGAGGGAGCGTGCAACTGGCATGCTGATTGCAGGAATGTCCACCAGAGCTGTTGCCAGAGAATTGAATGTTCATTTCTCTACCATAAGCCGCCTCCAACATCGTTTTAGTGAATTTGGCAGTACGTCCAACCAGCCTCACAACCGCAGACCACGTGTGACCACGCCAGCCCAGGACCTCCACATCCGGCTTCCTCACCTGCGGGATCGTCTGAGACCAGCCACCCGGACAGCTGATGAAACTGTGGGTTTGCACAACTGAAGAATTTCTGCACAAACTGTCAGAAACCGTCTCAGGGAAGCTCATCTGCGTGCTCGTTGTCAGCTGAAAATGTCCCAGTTCTTCCATGGCCTGCATACTCACCAGACATGTCACCCAGTGAGCATGTTTGGGATGCTCTGGATCGACGTGTACGAAGCGTGTTCCAGTTCCCGCCAATATCCAGCAAGTTCGCACAGCCATTGAAGAGGAGTGGGACAAAATTCCACAAGCCACAATCAACAGTCTGATCAACTGTATGCAAAGGAGATGCGTCGCACTGCATGAGGCAAATGGTGGTCACACCAGATACCGACTGGTTATCTGGTCCACGCCCCTACCTTTTTTTTTAAGGTAGCTGTGACCAACAAATGCATATCTGTATTCCCAGTCATGTGAAATCCATAGATTAGGGGATAATGAATTTATTTCAATTGACTGATTTTCTTATATGAACTGTAACTCAGTAAAATCTTTGAAATTGTTGCATGATGCATTTATATTTTTGTTCAGTGTAGTTGTGACTGAGCCCTGGAACTGAAGTGCTGTACTCTGCACCAGTCCTGCAGCTTCTACCACTAGTTTGTGACAACGTTGCTGTATCGAACCCTGAGTCTCCCCTGGTGTGCTGTGCAGTGGCCTGAAACCAAGTTTCAAGCCAGAAAGTGTGTTCCCTCGACAAAAGACTCCCCCCGGATAGCTAATTGAATAGATTCAGTGCCTTGGCACCATCTCTAGTTCACGGCCCTGTGCTGCAGCAAAACAAAACTCTTGATCCAAAGTGTCAGATCACTAGATAGGGCTGGCTTTTAAACACACCTGCTTTGTGATGTTTTGGCTGTTGGAGTGCATGGTGTTGTTCAGATGAAGCAGCCCTGCCTAACTCTGCTGTGTTGTTTTGCTCAGGGGGAATACAGCTGTAGCTTCACCTATGCTTCCCAGGGTGGCACTAACGAGGTGAGTACCCCAACGTCTCTGTATCCAAGCAATCACTAATATAACAAAACCTAAAAAAAAAAAAAACCCAAACAAAACCTCCCTGCGTACAGCTATGGCCAAAAGTCACCCTATAGAATGAACTCATTTTGTTTCAGAAAGTCAAGTGAAACCTGCTGAATAATGTTAACACATTTCATGACAAAAATGGAAAAATGTGACATTAAGAAATCTAACATGAAATACTGTACTACTATTATGACTTTTGCGATATCATTTTGTAGTTTCTGTGATTACATGATGTTAAATAAAAGCACAATCGGATATTATAGCTATAGATAGATAGATCAATATATATAATATTATATATCGCGCCTATATATAATATATATATTTATATATTCTATAAATATATATACTTATAAAGTTAGGATTTCCCAAGTCAGGATAAAATTCTAGGCGATGCAGAACTTTTGGCCAGAGCTGTACATTGTAATCCTGTTCCTGTGTGTTTTTTATAAACAGGTTTGTCAGCTGGAACTCATGCGTGCTGCAGTGCTTATAACTGTATTGGAATTCCTTTGCCGTGAAAAGAAATACAGCCTTACTAATCAGTCATACCTGAGCCTGTGTCCTCCGGGATATAGCAAGTTAATCTAGGGTGAGATTGATTTCACAGAAACCCCTGAAGCGTTCCCAGACTGCACTGCGATGGGAGTCTGCTCTGTTGCAGTGAGAAGCTATACTAACTCCTGCACTGTTCTCTCCAGCAATGGCAGATGAGTGTGGGTGTGAGTGAGGACGACAGGCTCTTCTCCTGCTCCGTGTGGAGGTGAGAGGCTGGAACTCGGCTCATTATTGTAATTGACCTCATCGCCCTCTCCGAGGCTGCGCTCTCACCCCCCCCCCCCTCTCCCCCCCTCTCATTGTCAGACCCCAGGGGAAGTCCTACCTGTTCTTCACTCAGTTCAAAGCCGAGGTGACTGGTGCTAAGATTGAATACGGCAGTGCGTTCGTAAGTACACCAATAACGAAGCATAGCCTGTTTTTTATTTTGTGTGGCATGTGTTTTTTAATGAAATATTCCCCTGTTGCAACAGACTATCCCTCAGACCTAGAAAACACCAGCTACAGCATGTGAAGCATGAAGGTAAAGTTTTAAAGACGATAGGTCAAGCAGACGAATGTTATGTAAAGGAATCGCTGCTATATAGAAAGCTGTAGGTAGTTTATCATGCAAAATGCACACTGTAAAAACGAGTATCCAGGGAGAATAAACTGTACTGTTTGCTATAGAACAGAATTATAAATGCACTCAATTGCCCACAAAAATACATCTTTAGTGCAGTCATCACATTGCCAGGAAGGCTGAAAACAATGCTGGTACTGTGAAATATGAAGATTCGTTAGTTATGGATTCATTTAGAATATCAAAATACTTTTAAGGGAAGCCTTGCTTTACAAAAAAAGATATTGAAAGTACATTGTGTTTTGCATGGCTTGTTTTAAACTCTAAATGCATTCATTCAGGCTGGTTTTCGTGTTCTGCAGCCCTGGCATGGGTGAGGCATTCAGTTTGAATGCAAGCAGTCTTGGCAGAGCATGCGTTGTGACTCTTGAACAGGGAGCCCTGGGAGCAGTGCGCCTCTGTTGGTTTGGATCCGCTCCTCTAGGTGTCCCGCTGTCTCTCTCTCTCTTTCTCACAACTCCTCTCTCGTTCCTTCTCTCTCTGCAGTCCCAGGCTGCAGTCGGAGGACACAAAGACGTGGCACTGAAAGCAGAGGAGTACACAGTGGGAGAAAGCACAGGTGAGCCAGACTCCATCTTCCCAATCTGTATGAAAGTATGAAAACCTCTCTCCTAGTCTTTTATAGGGGGCATATTGAAGACGCCAATGTGTGATCGCCTCATATCACCCTTCAGTCACTGTGTGTATAACTGTACCATGTTCAGTTCCCTATCTATATCTATTTTATAATGCAAATATCTTTAATAGCAGGGCAGCTTCATAGAGTCTGCACAAACTGTTTTAAAATGTCTAACAATTTATTTAAAGTTTTGTGACCAAAGGGTTTCTAAATATTCTTTATTTGAGGTGAGTAGTGGCCTGGCGCCTAGTTAAAGGTTTCATAACTACGTCGTTTCAGAGCTTCTTATTAAAAAAAGAAAAAAATTTAAAGCAAGGGTGCAAATTGCAAGTTGGGGCAGTCGGGCGCGTGTAAAATCATCTCAGAGCTGGGAGTGTAAATGATAATTCCTCTACAGCTGCCCGAACAATTCTTACTGACTGTGAATCATTTGATCAGTCCTTGAATTTCCATTGAAGTGACGTTCCTATAAGGGTAGTTCTCAAAGCCAGGGCTGGGCGCTGGGCTACTGCTAGTTTCTATATCATGAAACACTGTGATAAAAATCACTGATCTGGTAAGGGTTGTGGGTGTAGATTTCTACATGTGTGAATGTTTGTTACACATTGAAGAATATGCTTGTGTTATAAGATTGCATGTATGTTGTTTAAAAACATAACGCAATGATTTCTATCAAATAAATAAAGCCGTGCCAGGCTGCTTAGCCCAGTGCTTCCACTTGGCTTGTTCCTAGTGTTCATGGTTCCCTCTTCATGTTTTCAGTGACACACAATGAAGGCAAGTTTCATGCTGAGCTGTCAAAGCTCACCATCATTGCGAGAACACGCCACGACGAGTTCTGATTGGCCTAAAACTGCAGGGAGGGCGGGATCAGCTCGGATTTGCTTGGGACCGTGTGACGGATTCAATGAATCACCGTGTGAATAATCTCCACTTCTAGAGAAACCCTGGGAGTGAGACAAGGATCCCCCAACCCCGTCTAACGATTCTGTATATATATATTTTTACAGTCGAGCAAAGGAAGCGAAGGCCCGTTCTCTGTGCACACCCTGTATATTGTAGACTCGCAGATATTCTAAACAGTCAAATAGTTTCAGTACAAATGAAACTTACAGTACGAGCATTCCCCGCCCCTCAGCCAATCAGTGCCTGGCATCTGCAGAGGTTGCTGCCTCAGACATCAGTACTGTGCAGTGGCTGCATTCTAGCTCCGCAGGCAGTCACTGTAGAGAGAAAAGTAAAGTATAACACACAATTGAGGACAGGGCTACTGAATAATGGATTTTTTTTTTATTTTACATGATCACCAGTTATTGTTTTTTGGTGAGAATTTCTGATTTACTATAAGCAGCTGATAAAAAATTAAAAAACAATAAAATGAGCTTGGTGTATAATATGATCTCTAATGAGCTTGGTGTATAATACGAGCTCTAATGATCTTGGTGTATAACATGATCTCTCATGATTTTGGTGTATAATATGGTATCTCATGTCTTGTTTCATGACCTGGGGGGAGAGGGCAGAAGATAGTTAGGGCAGGGGAATTTAACCAGGCCATCTCTTGGAATGCGGCTGGGACCTGCTCTTCTAAAATAGTCTCAATGGGTCTTTAATGTCCTCAGCTTGTCCATCCCAAAGACTGCACCGTACCCCAATATACTGACCTTCCATGCAGCCAGAGCGCTTCTTCAAGCTGCGTTCGCCCCCTGGTGGCTGTTGGTGGAAGGTCTCCTTACTGCTGACTGCTGCTGCTGTACACTGACCCTATACCCGTCACAGGTTTAACATGTAAGAGCTAAATGATTATGGCTGTAATTGGAGGACAGTCTTTTCATTCCAATGTTTTAACATGCCTTTGCCAAGGGAAAGTGTAGAGTAATTGCCATGGCATCAAAAGCCTGCACTTCTATTTAAATCTATTGATGCGTTTGCGATGTCATTTACTTCATAATCAGAACGATCTGCTGTTCCTTTCTACTTAAACCTTCAGGCATCGTGGTTTGCCTTTATTCTTCTGTACATTATCAGATTTTAAAAATACACATTGTTATGTTGATTAGTTGTACTTTACCAGCTGCAGCAGCCTGTCTACTAATTCAGAACCAATTATATTTTTGTAAGTTGCTCTGCACAGTTCACTCAGTTCCACTCTGCCTTTTATGGTGCCAGACACTAAGTGGTTTAAGTGGAGACGGGAAAACAACAGCATAACTTTCCCTGTGTTAAAAGCCCTAGTACTTCAGCTACCTATAAAATTACTTTTCATCTTTTATTTCATTCTTCAATAGCAGTCTTCTGTTCTGAGCTTTAGCTAATCTTGCCCAGTCCATTTATAGACTCATTTAAAAGGCTGCTACAACACTACAGACGAAATGACTTATTAACTTTGGGTTGGGGGTCGGTTTTTCCAATTTGTCTGCGTTCATTCAAACCCATCTCCGGAATGAGAGCGGATTCCAGCTTTTCAAATTACAGCTTGGGTTTAAACGTGCTTTTCTATACAATGCGCTCCCGCTGCACAAACAGAACACTCCATTGACTAGCTTTGTTTATTTCACTCGAGGATGGCTGTAAAAAACACCGTTCTACCAAGCTGATTGTCCTCTTGAGTATCCTCTATATATTCATCGCTAATATTTATAGCAGCAAAAAAAACCCACTTGGTTTTCATGGTATCTGTAATCACACATTATAGTAAAATAATTACCTGAATAAATTCAATCTTGAGAACCTGTATTTCTAAATAGGGAAAGCTAATTCATGCACTGTGCATTTCTTTGCTCAGTTCTGTGTGGCGAGTGGGTGTCTAGATTGTCTCACTCAGCCTGTCTCCCAGAATATTTATAGAAACCAGCTGGGGGTCAAATGCAGCAGATGAGCGATGCTCCACTTCATGAAAAGCAACAAGCAACACAAAATGAATAGTCCTGATGATAATAACAACAGCAGCGAGCCAATGGTTAACCCTATTGCATCTAGAGAATCAAATTGTGTACAATTGTAATACTTTTTTTACCCCACACAATCTGTTGGATGCATTCCCCTCCCATCACAGTAGATGGCAGCAACGAGCTTCTCTGCTTAGTGCTGCACAGGTAAATGGAATCCCCATAGCAGAGAGCAGGTTTTACAGAGCTTGTGGTTTCTTTACAGTAGATAATTAATAAAGCTTGTGGTGAAATCGAGAACGGGCTATCCACTCCTATCCCTGACTCACCCCTTTACCTGTTCACTTCAGCTGACGTCAGCGTCTATCTCCTGAGGTGACTGCAGCTGTCCTTCCTCGCCTGGGTGTTAGTCGACAGTCTCTTATCTCGTTTCCACTAGAGCGGAGCCAAGCGCGGCTGGCTTAGTTTCCACTGTGGTTCACCCCCTCACACTGCAGTTGAGGTGATCCTGCGTGGGGTGGGGCAGTGTTGATTTGTGAGAGAGCTGGGAGGCTGGTAGCGGCTGGCTGGGGCACTGGTTAGCCTGACAAGTTCTCTGCTTGGAGGACAGAATGGTGGCTTTTGCCTCCCAGAGCAGCCCTCAGGATAGACAGTAACACTGGACCTGAAGCCTGGCCGCTCCTGCAAGGGAGGATGGGAGCCCCTCGCCTTCCCCTGTCGCCTCGGCAGCCAGACTGGTTCTTCCAGCTGCGTTCGCCCCCTGGTGGCTGTTGGCGGAAGGTTGATCCCGACCACTGGCCCCATCTCGGGTACGGGGGGCCTGTCTGCTCTACAGTTGTTTGACATTCTGACTACTGGAAAGGGTGCAGGTGGAGGCTTTGCTTGATGTCGTTTTATTGTCGAAAAGGCAGCTGCCACCTTTGGCTTTGGATGCTGCTGATGACCGCCGGCCTTATTGAACACTACGACCCCACTTGAGCTGCTGGTGCTGGTCACAGTGTCGCTACGGTAACCGTTGCCGGACTCAACCCCTGTCAGGTCAAGCTTGGAGGTCAGCTGGTCTATTTGCTGGACGAGCTGTATGACGGCAGAAAGAAACAGGATCTAGATTCAACATCGTTAACATCGTTTCATTGTGTGGATGTGAAAATAAAATGACAATTAACTCATGGTCTCGCTGGAAATATGTCCCTTGTTTAGTACAGCTCCTGTGATACAGCTGTACCCCTATACCAAGGCTCGCCCATCCTGGTCCTGGGGACCCCCTGTGTCTTCCGGTTTCCATTCCAACTGAGCTCTCAATCGCTGAACCCTTAATTGAACCAATCATTTGCTTAATTAGACCTTTTTTAATTATTCTCAGCTCCGAAAAAGATGCAGATTTTAAATGTTACAGCTAACTTGAAATCAGCCACCGTTTAGTAACTAGTAAAAAGGTCTAATTAACAAATTATTAGTTAAATTAATGGTTCAGTTAATTGATTGAGATCTCAGTTGGAATGAAAACCAGAAGACACAGAGGTCCTCACAACCAGGATTGTGAACCTGTCCTATACAGCTCCAGCTGCTGGTATAGACAGTACAGTGTCAGGACACCAGCACTAAGGACGATTGTGTAGTCATGTGCAAATCCAGATGCAATGCCAAAAGGGACTCCACTAAGAGCCTTGGCGCTGTCCAAAGAATAAGGTGCTGAAGTTACAACAGCAGCAAACCTGTGTGTGTGTGTGTGTGTGTGTGTGTGTGTGTGTGTGTGTGTGTGTGTCCGTTACAATGCATGTCCGTCCACACATCGTCCCTACATGTGAGAATTCAACTCCAGCCGGAAGCTCTTACCTCCTTCATCTCCTGATGGACCTGCTTCAGCCCCCCCAGAACTGTCTCCAAATCCAAAACCACCCGGCTGATCTGATCCCGGACTGAATAATTCTGGCACTTCGGCCCAGTGAAGCCCGGTTCTGTCTGAACGCTCTGTCCATTAAAGTTCAGGTGTGTCTGACCCTTCCGTCTTGGAAATCCTTGCTCTTTGTGACGGTGTGGTCCAATAAATCCTGGTTCTGTCTGATGCCTCTGTCCGGTAACGCCTGCTTCTCTAGGCCTATTCGGCCCAATAAAGGGTTGGTCTCTATGAAGGCTCTGCCCCATAAGGTCCAGTTGTTTCTGGTGGCTCTGTTCTAAAAAGCCCGGTTCTGATTGTCTGGGCTGAGAAGACATGGTCCAGATAGCAAAACTGCTAGACTGGAATCAACTGTATCTTTTCTCCTCCCTCCATCTCATTCTCTCTTTTTCTTTCTCCCTCTCTCACCTTTCACTGTGCGCCCCTTTTCTCTCTCCCCTTCTTTTGCACCCTTATTTCATTCAATTGCCCCGCTCTCTCACCCTCCTTACCTGTCTCTACTAAATTCAGTTTATCACCATGACTCACCTAGCATTTACAAAGCTGCAGGATGCAGCACTAGGTTTTTTTTAAAAAAAAATGAGAAATTACATTTTCAACAAAGGATCTAAATGAATATTTCCTTTTTCATTCATTTTCTCAGTCTCCTCTTGCTCTGTGCCCCTCTCCTATCTCTTTCTCATTCAGTTTCTCCAGTTTCCTTCCGTCCTCTCCCTGTGTCCACTCTTCTCTCACTCATGTACCTCACTGTTTTCCGTTCTCTCCCTCCCACACTTTGCCTGTGCTGTCTCTCTCGCTCGCTCGCTCTCCCTGCGTGCACCTTCAATCAAGTCCCTGCTTTAATTCAGCATCGACGCTGTGTCCTCCACGTGATTGAGCTGAAGCACTGATCTGATTACTGCTGTGCTGGATGAGAGCTCCCCAGTGTATCTGAGCTCAGGGGTCCAGCTTGTGGTCTCAACAAGGTTCACCAGCCCTTCATTAGAGATTGTCACTGCTCCCCACATTGTTCTGTCAAACAAGTATCTTTTTTTTTTGTCTTTTGCATTGCTATTTTTCTCAGATTTGTTTTTGTGACCGATTGTTTTTTAATGCCTGGGCAACACTTGAGGTTAGAACACAAAAATAAAACCCCGCCGGCAATAGGGCTCTTGCTCGAAAGCTGAAGGACTAGTTTTTTGCAAAAACAACTTGATGCTTGGTGAGGGTTTATACATGCAACCTGTTTCACGAGCACACGAATGCTGAAGCTGTGCGTCGTGAGGTTTAACAGTCTTGTAAGAATTCCTGGGCCACCTTGTCGTGGCCCTTTTAGCCACAACGGTTGCTCGGCTCAAGAGTTCAGACACTGAATCTGCACCTTCCAGGTACCTCGTCACGTCCTGTGCACGAGTTCTGGCTGCCCATTGGTTGGGCTCAAATCCGATAACAAGAGGTTAATACAAAAACGCATCAGATGTTTACTAAAGATTTTCAGAGAGCGACAGTCCTATCCTTTTAGAGCCCATCGTTGAAAGAGTGGCACCTGATTCCTATACCCAGTGAGCGGCAACGTGTGCAATGAAATAAACCCGCACACTCCACCTCGCCTTGTACAAACACAGATGCCATATAATGGAGCAATTATCTTAAACGTTTTAAAATTCCACAGCGACACCCTGTTAGCAGTGCTGTAAAAAGTGCATTCCTCCACCAAGGGCTGATCTAACTGCTTGAGTTGTTTATTTGCCAATGATTCCATTAAGGCTTGTGGGATTCCAAATTGGCCACACAGCTGCTTGGTCATCTGCTTTAATGTGGCCATTTACAGCAGGCAGGATAAATCTATGTACCTCACGTTGCAGGTGTTCAGTGGAACAGTCAGTGTTGTGTGATGCACTGCCGTTATGGATTCTAATCCTCGTCAGCTGAGACGAGACTCTATAACCACCCCTGCACATGAGCCTGGCTTTGCATAGCGGTTAAGGCAATGCAGTGTGGGCGGTGCCCAAATCCCAACCAGCCTCTGCCCTGTGACATCAGCATTCTAAAAGCAGGTCACTATGCCCTAGATCCAGAGCATCTGGGAAATAATCGGATAGAAAAAACATGTATGGGCAGGGTCATCAAAACTGGACAAACTGGTTCAGGAAGAACTCAAGAGATCAGGTGTCGATAACGCTGAAAAGTTTGATAGAAGCATCTATATCTAGTTTCCAATGTGTGCTGCATAAAATGTGAGGCTAAGAGGTGGTCCTATTAGTGAACTTATAATAGCTTGGATAATTAGGTGTTAATAATGAGAGCAGTGATTCTGCTGGCTGATATGCGTGCCCCTTATTTCCTGTCCTGTACGCAGTTCGTTATTCCTCTGTAATTCCAGTCTCAATTAAATATCCCCTCCACACACACACCTGATTGACACAAGCAATTACACAAATCCCACTGCTTACAAGGGCTTGGAAAGCTAATCATGTTTCTATGACAACCAGTTCTTTAAAAGACTATAAAATGGAACACAATAGCTTGATTTTAATCAGGTGTGCTGAAGTATTTTTCATTCTTTTATGCCACATGGTTTCTTGCTTGCTTCGCCAGCTCGGTCGGCACGCTCGGACTGAAACACTGACGGTGGCGCCTTGCCCCCTTTGGAAACCTTCCTGTCTCTTGAGGTTCAGAGTGACCCAGGCAGTAGGTCTGCAGTTTGCTGTTGTAGAGAAATAAAGAACAAATGTGTTTCTTTCAAAATTGCACACTGGAGACCGATGTAGCGGATGGAAAAGCACGACAGGTTTGATTAAATTATTGTGCTAGCGACAATCACTTGACGTGCTTTACTTTTATATAACATAGCACCCAGCCGGGATAAGCCGCAGCTGGATTTATTTCTAGCGCATCGTATGCTGCCGTGGCGATGGTGCATGTGGGTTATTTACTTCAGAATACAGACAGACAATCAAGAGCACGCAATCAAAGAACAAAGACCTGGACTGAAGTTTTTGAGCAATAAAAAGAACATACAAAAACACGTTTTTAAAAAAAAAGAGGAGCACTTATATATATATAATTATATATTTTAAAGTAAGCACACAACAAATTATATTAACATCATTGTTGCCTTCATCATAAACATTTTAAAACAACGATAACAAATATAACAGCAATGAGAATAATTCAAACCTGGTGCAAACGTACTTCTGAAAGACAAGACGGCATCAGTACAGCTGAACCTCATTAATATTTACAAACACAAAACAATAACCCCATAACCAGACTGTCACTTTTCTTTATGTGTGGAGCATAAAGGCGTCTAAAACCGTTATGCAGCAGACAGTTTGTTTTACCTCTGCCCTACCCCGAATATTTCCAGAGATGCACATGCATGTTAATCAGGGCGAGGCAAAAGGTCTAAGCTTTCTAACCCCCCCCCCCTCCTTCAGGTGGGATGAATTACTCACACCAAATGGAATTCTTAAATTTAAGAAGGAATATATCATATTACGTAGGCACCAAACCCCCATTGTACAAGGAAACGGGTTTCTTTATGCCTGAATTTTGTAAAAAGATAACACCTTAAAGGGGAGTAGAAAAATCCTGCCCAACTCAGCCTCCCCTTTTTCTACCCTATATAAAGGTTTGATTATGAAGGGCCATCGCGTGGTGCGATGTGCGCAAACAGCGTATTGTTTAGGTGGTGTGGATTGGGGGGTACAATAGTGGGGAGGTGACACGGATCCCCAGCAGCTTCCCCTTTTTATTGTGAGAATGCCGATAGATCAATGCGTCCGAGTGATACTGTCTTCTCTTTTTCACACTGGTTGAAAGGCTTGGCTTGGAGGTTGTTCTTTGCCCAGAGGTTCTGCCGTACGCCTTGAAGTGGAGGCAAAGGAGAACTGATTTGAACACAGAAGAGAGACAGCAATGATCGGCAGCATTAAGCAGCACAAGTCCTTGTTTCCCTGGGGTGCCTGTTTGGGGAAGCACAAGCCCTGTACACATCACCATGTTCAGGTGTCGCCACACAGCTGTGTATACCTGTACAAGGTGCCTCGACTTGTTAACGTCAGGCTATAAACAGCCTTGGTAATCCTCAATGAATCCAGGTGCTGGGCAGAGCACTGCCACTCAGTCCTATATATATATATATCTTATATTGCCACAACAGCCTTCCCCTGCCTCCTGCATTAACTGCATTCACAAGTTAGTTTTCCTGAATGGCAGATCTGTAATTTTCAAAGCATAAATATAAATGAACATGACTTATTTCGATCCAGTCCCGTTTCTTTGGTCGAGAGAATGTTACAATTGTCGGGGGTTGCTCTGTTCTGTTCAGTTTAATGCAAATGACTTTGTTTGGTAGGTCAGTCTTTGGGACTTACAATAAAAACCAGCCCTCCCCAAAGTGGAAAACAAATATCACATCTTCATTTAATTTCTTCTTTGAATGACATTCTGCAATAAGTCTTAATTTATCACTTGCACAAAAAACTCAGTATCAGCCCCTATGTCAGGGATGGAAATAAGACTCTCATTGCACAGCAGTTTGATCCATTCCCCGACTTTCATAAGACACACCTGTTACCTCCACGCTGTGGCTAATCAAGCTCATCGTCGAACCTGGAATGGGTGAAACTGCTACGCAATAGGAGTCTCACTTCCACCCTGTCCTGATCAGGGAGCGGGTTGAGATAACGGACATTGAGAAGGTCAGAGGTTACCATCGTCCAGCATTTTGTTGATGCCCTCGCAGATCTTCTGCAGGTGCGGCCGGTAGACCTCAGAGGGCCCGTAGAGGGCAGCCAGGAAGTCGCAGTCCGCGAAGAGGTTGAAGACGTGGTTGATCCTGGCGTGGGACTTGCCCGTCAGGTGGCGGTTGACAGCTTGGTGCAGGAGCTCCCTGCAGTCGTTGAGCATGGTGGAGAGGACGCGCCGGTCAAAGGTGAACTCAATCTGGTGGAAGCTAACCACTGTCATGGCCAGGGTGTGGACCTTCCTGCGGAAGCGCTCCACCAGGGCCAGCTCCTCCCCGTTGAACTGGTTGTTGCGGTAGAGCACGCCCAGCTTCACCACCGTCTTGATGAGGTTCTTGATGACCTTCTGCGCTTCCTTGCGGTTCCGCGTGTACTCCTTGGCCACGCGGTACAGCTCGTCCAGGACCTCGCTGCTGGTGTCGTCGATGAACATGCTGGCCATCGACTTGGTTGCCATCTTGCTCATCAGCTTCTTCTGCGCCTGCAGAGCCAGGTTCTTTGTGCTGAAGGTATCCATGCTGTCTATAGGGGAAGGCAGAGATGAAGGAAGATGGTGAGACTGGGACAGAGTAGAGAGATACAGCAACACTGTGATATGAGAACACCAAATCATACTGTTGAGAGATCTATCACTTTTTTAACCCTAACCCTGGAGGGCCAGGTTCCTAGTGCTGAAGGAAGATGGCAAGCTTGGGAGAGCTCCGGCATAGAATAAATTTTTCATCTTGGTTACCATGCGGAGTGTTTTTGGTCTTATGCTAGATCACGTCAAGTACCCTGATTCATGGAACCACAGTGATTCATTACACCCCTAGCTTCCACTTGCAGCAAAGCACAACTAATGATCCAGTTATGCATATTTAAAACCAGCAGTCAGTTGCATTCAACACAGCGAGTTAAATTCCCTGACCTAGGTACCAGAGGTGAAGACTGCCAGCTCCATATTTTATTCTAGTATGAAAATGGCATTCCTGCTGTGTTGGCTGGGTTTAACTAGTTACTGGGCATGAAGGAGATCCATCAAGGCTTTTTTGGGCATGATTTACCTATACAAACATGCAAAACTGTGGCCGTTGTTTGTTTCACAAACCCACAAACTGCATTTGTGGCAGATGGGTACGTAAAGCCATCATTGTGACCAGCGGGGTGTGTGTGCGCGAGTGTGTGGACCTCATATCACTGTGAGGAACACAATGACCACTATACAGAGCAGGATCCGGTCTCTCTCTTATCTAAGAGCAGAAGTACAATGCCTCTCTGTCACTGCTAGCAATTCTCTGAACTGGACTGGGCTATTTTTCCATTTCCTCTTGTGCAGATCCTGGTCTCCGATTGGCCGTTAAGTTCCCAGCTCTAGAAGGGGAGGTGGGGGTTGAGGAGACGGCTGCGGACCTGCAGAGAAGGGGTCCTCTGTTCGAAGTCCCCTGGCGGGTTTAACCCTGCGTGTGCTGAGTCTGCAGGTCATTAGGCTGGTCACACTTTAGCTGAGCAGTTGCCTTTATAAAAAATTTCAAAATCTAACATGAAATACTGCACTACTATTATGGCTTCCGGTAGACTTTTGCAAAATCATTTTGTAGCGATGGAAAACGTTTGTCCATAACTGTACACAGACACACACAAACAGCCCAGTTTTCTGTCTGAATTCTCCCCATCAGATGCATATTGAAGATAGAGACTGCTGCAGTGGACCAGGTTTCTTCAGTTCTGACGTCACAGTTTTAAAACAGCTCAGCAAAGTAACAGTTTGCATTTTATAGCAGCGAGTTTGGGGTGATGAATATTCAAAATTCTAATGAAAGGGCACTTTATGCTCCTAGGATTTAAACAAACATCTTCTCCTCTTACATTGCATCTCTAAAGTGGCTGCAGTTTCAACAGCTTTTTCTTCATCTCCGCTCTTCCAGAGCTTCCTGTGCTCTGCCTGTACTTGAGGGGCTGGCTCCCTGCTTTCCCAGGAAAAGTCGAGGCTGGAATCTCCGGAATGCAATCCAGCACGCAGTGGCGAATGGGAGCCAGGGGCCAGTCCGAATTGTCAATATGTCTCTCAATCAAAACCTCTCAAATGTTTGCACCAGGTTGCCGGAGATTATTTCCTTGTAGACGTCTGCCATGGTGAATGTGCATGCTTTTCCCCCATGCAGTATTTGTTTTTTTAACAATGCATTACTACTTATTTGCTATGCTGTCCCATAACATGCTTTACTTATCTCTGCAAAGCTTTTGCTACAGTGCAAAAACTTTAATATAATAAAAAATCAGCACATATTTAATTTAATTTGAAAGGTACATTACTTAAAATCTTTTTAGCCAGTGCTGTACCCAGGATATGCCACACAGCTGTGCAACTGACTTCTATCTTGTTATAAAAAAAAAAAATACAAATTATAAAAAGACTCTGAAGACTGCAGAGAATGCATATTCAGAGATTTTCATTACAGCTTCCAAGCACGCGTTGCCGCTTGAGCCAGAGAGCTGCAGGCAAGCTCGCAGGCTTTATAACATGAAGGCTTAGAAGCTGCTGCCCTGCAGTCAAACAGAGACATCAAACTGCTCAGGACTAGCAGCTGCTACCTTTCAAAGCTAGACTCCTATTGAAACAGTGACCTTTTTAAATAGGGGCTGTCAAAGAACCAACAGAGAAAAGATGAACCTACCACCCACTCCCCCTCCCCCAGCGACCTTGTCGATCAGGAGCTCATTTGTTTTGTTTGGGATCCAGTGCAACCGGATTGCACTGGATCCCAAATTCCATACCTTTTTTTGTCTGACAGACAAGAATTAAACAAGACGAGAATTAAACCTGTAACGATATATTTTAGGAGGAGACATCTATGGAAATGTTTTACACCCCAAACAGCAAAACGCTCCGAGGTGGTCAGTCTGTCATTGTCCTACCCCACCCCACCTCAACTCAGCCAGACCTACACTACATATTCACAATGCTATACAAAGACAACCAGCAATTAGTCTCATAATCAAAATACTGCACTCTTCACAAAAACCTTCCAGTAGCAAATTATTACACACAGTATGCGTCAGTGTTCAGTGGCAACCGCTAATGAAATCGAGATTGAACTTCTTGTGGATTCATTGCTGTGACAGGCCTGCCATACAAAGCATGCAAGAGAAAGTACACTCAATGTGATTAGAGGAACACTTACAAATATAATCTAAATTCAGTACTTGGTCCTAATAATCTGGAACCGAAGTGAAGCATATTTACATACACGCTCACCCACACACATGCCTACACATGCCTACAGATGTGACAAGGGCATTTCTGAAACGTGTTTCCAATGGGTGTGCTGTACGCAAATAAGACAACTGCACATAAAGCAATTCTTGTAGATGTTTTAAGCACCTCCTGTTATTGCAACACAAGCACAGCTGTCTGTTTAATTATACTCTTTCACTGCTGAATTTGGCCATGCTGCTGTTGTCTTGTGCAATTATTTTTCACCTCCAGGAAGATTCATTATTAATGCAAAAGTACTGCACACTTTCTTTGAATACTAATAATTTATTATACTGTAACAATGAGAAACAAAACTTAGGCAGAATAATAAACAGACTTCACTCACAACTATAAACCTTGCGGATTGTCCCAGCCAATCTGTTTATAGTGCTCACTAGGCAAATCTGCAATTCAGAAACGTCAAATAAATTCAAAAGCATTAACTTAAAATATCTTGTAACAAGTAAACTACAGGTTCCCAAACTTCCTTGGCTTGAGGCCCCGCATCACCTTATGCATCCTGATTGAAGTTTGAGAAAGCGCTCCATAATTACTGTGCTCAGCTGTACACTGTGTCTGACTGCAAATGCAGCATTAACCTGCCTGTAAAGGAAGGCAGGAGCAGTATGGTTTATATTATTTATGCAAGGAAGAGAAGACATATCAAGAACTTCTACATGCATTGACAGAAATCCTGCTTTTATTTGTGCATTTTTTTTTTTTTTAAAGTTAAGCGCATTACTACATTGCAATTGTCTAATTTGTTCTCCTGACAGTCACACCCTTTTGTTGCATAATGGTACATACTGTTAGCGCAGGCACCAGCCAACGTCAATGTTACATTCAAAACAACCCCAGGCACCCACACTAACAGCAGCAAACTAACTGATCCCCAGGTCTGGGGAGCATCTCTTTGTCACGATCAATTAGGATAACGAGCATTTCTGTAGATGTTGCACCCCCTTGAAAACATCTCAAGGATCCCCAGGGGGGGTCCCCCAAAAATAAACCAAAATGGTTCTGATAAGGAGGCATGGTAAAACTCCAGGATCTGGCAAGAATGTAGCCTATAACTGCATTCAAAAGGTTGGGTTAGTGATACAGTATGATCCATAATCTATTGCTTTCAACTGCCCGGCACCACTGATCTGTCTGGTGCTACCTTGAATCTTCACTGGGAATGCACGCCACAATGCAAAATGATCTCCAGTGTGTTGTACTTCCTTACAATAAAAAGTATGTTTTAAGCATTGAATTGAAATCACTTAATTACTGGATGCAGTGTTTGAGCTTGGCCAACTTGAATTTGTTTCCTAAATAAATCTCCAGTCTGACTGATGCGTTAATCTCACAGTAAAATGCAGACTCACGTTGCCATGCAACTGTCAGCTGTGCACTATCAACAGAAGACACTGACAGGATAGCTACAGCCTGCCTGAGGGCAGCTCCCAGCCATAAAATAATGCTGGTGTCTCCAGCTGACACAGTGAAACATTCCAGGTCAATGTAACTGCTTATCTTACCGAGATAAGATGGTTGCTAATGAGACATTACAGAAACATTCGCTAAAAACAGCAGTATGTAGTCTGATCTTAGCTTCAGTTTGGATATCCTGTCTCAGAACTTATTATGGTATGTTTTTTTTTTGTTTTGTTTTTTTTAAGGCAGCAAGATTGTATCTCCCGAATAAAAGGGCTGCCAGGATACAGTAAACACTGAGTCACAGTTAAATATAGCGACTGCGGTTTTTTTTACCCTCCTCCAAAGGATTGGTTTTCAGGCTTCGACATTTATCACGGTGAATTAACTTCTGTCCGTTTAATCTGCTAACTAAAACAAATTAGAAAGGAGCATCGTCCCCAAACACTTTGCTCAAAAAAAAAAAAAGTTCTAACAAACAGCAATATTAATCGTGTCGATTTCTCACCAGTTTTAGTTATTTGTACGTTTATTTATTGTATTGATTTTATACAACCATTCTCGAACTCGACAAAAGTTTCACAACGCGTCTCACTTTTGTTAGCCGTTGCCAAGGCGACAGCCAGGCCAGCCCTACCCCGCCCATGTGAATTGTGCTGACTGGATCGTCAATCTGTCACTCACCGCACCTGTCAGGTAACAGCACACATTCACGTGTAAAATGCGTTCTTACCGGTATGATATGATTAGGGTCTGTTTATACAATTCTGGCTCATAATGTACAGTTGACCCGAAACCAACCTCAATTAAAACCATAATACTGTAAATAAACATATATAAATAGCCTATATAATAATTGGATGGAAATATGCTTAGTGAATTGTTTACGCATTCTTTGCGGTTTCAGTTATTTAAAAGATGTATTAACATGTACAATAAACACACTGTCTCATATATATCTCTCTCACACACACACACACAGTACCTATTCAGCCGATGTTATTTCTCAAAGACCTTGTTATCAGATGCTGTTGTAGTCACAGTCACGACTTTAAAACGTCGTTTGTCTGACTTTTCATCTGTTTTACGAGTTGGTTTGGACAACGCCTCTAGTTCCTGAATCAGGATGCTGGCAACTACATGTGTGTAATATAATGTATTGCACTACAGGTAAGGTATTAGTAAGCAACACCAGCCAAAGACATGGGCTTTTCAACTAAATGTCGAAAATGAATTATATACAAACATACATACATAACAAACACCATATACCAATGCGACTTTTCTCTTAAAAACAGCAATAGTAGACAGTGGTTCTTTGTAAAGCAGTACGCTGGGTGAATAACAAGACTGACACACACTAATACTACGCACCTGTACCAAATATTAAATGTAGCAAGATATTTAGAAAAAAATATTGCAGTTGATATCGTCATAAAAGGTGACTGATTTATATTTTATCACACAAAACAGGGATGGAAATAAGACTCCTATTGCATAGCAGTTTCAGCCATTCCAGATGTTAGTACTAGCTTCATTAGCCAGAGTCTATAAGTAACAAGCTCAGGTGTGTCTTATTAAACTCACAGCAAAACAAGAAATGGATCAAAACCTCTATGCAATTCGCCACGCGTAGGTGACTGTGATGGAATGACAGCTGTCATGTTAAAAACCCCGACTCCATCTATTAATACAGCCACGTATTTATTTATTTAGATGTGTTATTCATTGCTGTTTGATCAGAAATACATTTTTTTTTTTTTTTAAATGGAAAACAAGAAATATTTACCAGAATTTTTAGCCTAACCTTTTTATCACAAGCTTTCAGACCGCGAAAGGTTTCTTCGGGTGAAAGTAAGAAAGACCTTTGAGATCTTGAAAGCGTGTGATTGATTAGGGTTAGTTAGCGCAATAAAAAGGTATCACATCTCCTTCTCTTTGTCCATCATCGCTGGACTGATACGGCTACCATTTCATCTACGTTGTAAGACTAAACTTTGACTTTTTTTAATCTCTGGGAGCGGCTACGTCGCCTCCTGACGGGGCAAATATTATATTACTATTTTGTACAAGAACTAGTATTTGCTTATAATTCTTCAGACGTTTAAATCAGACGCTGCCATTTTCTTTCTTTTTTTCTGTTTTAAATTAACTTATACCAGTCCTAAATATTTCACTGTTTGTTTTAAGTGACTCATTTCTTACCTTTGTGTGTGTGCTTCCCTCTCAACCGGACACTGGCGTCTGCAAACAAAAAAAAAACACGCGTTTGTGAAACTTTTTCTTTTTTTTTTTCAAACTTTCTTCGATGCAAACTCCCGAATCCACATCGTGATCGGACGGGGGCAAGTATTCCAAATGAATCCCTCTTTGTCCCAAACAATTCCCTCTGTTAAAATGAAGCCGTGTCGTGCCCACTCTGCAGCTGCGTCAGGTAAACATCAGCGTAAATAATTGATGAAGGTTTTTCTTCACGGATCGGTTACAAGCGCTTGAAACTTGACTCCCAGAAAAAAAGTTTCAAATTTGAGGAGGGACTGGAAAGCGGGAAAGCTTGATTGACATCGAAGCTAGCCAATAAAAAACATCGGGTCAGCCTTGAAACCGGCCAATTGGTTGATCGGAACAAAGGTCAAGTGACACCTCCTTTTCCTTTACCTCGTCTCTCAATTTCCAGCAATTATCCTTCAAAACTCCCGAGTCTATTGTTTCCCAAAGGAAATGCACACTAGCAGAACAATGAGGGGCTGCGCACATGTAAAATAGAAATGAAAGGAATGTCAATTTGGCACCTGGAGCATTTCTAGAATCTCAGTAGGTCTTGTCAACGGGTTGCTTAGCAATAATCTTGGATCAGGTTTTAAATATTGAGAAGTAAGATACTTAGTTATTTGGAGACGCTTATAAGATACCTTTTTTTTTTTTTTTGGTCTATGCGTGTGAAGCGCTTTTGGGACCCTTCTGATGAAAGGCGCTATAGAAATGTGACTTGTCATTTTTCGATAATGACATAATAGGTGTTCCATCCGTTCAAGGAATACAAAGACCTTCGGGGAAGTGTTGCATTTCCTAGCAACGCCTTTCCAGACTGAATGTCGGTAGCAAGGTCTCTAAATGTGATAAGTTTTTCCACTGCGCCATTAAAACGACTTTAGCGGTGATAAATGTGTATTGACACAATTAGAGCTAATTCAGCGCAGATTTTCAGCAATACGTCGATAATCTGTAACTGTTAAACAGCTGAAAACAAGTATAAAGGTCTAATTAAGCAGAATATTAGTTCAATTAAGGGTATAGTTACGTAATTGACAGCTCGGTTGGAATGAAAACCAGCAGCCACAGGGGGGTCCCCAGGACCTTGGTTGAGAACCTCGGCATTTGGACATATATGCAAATGTAATGCTCTAATAGTCCAGCAGGTGGGAGTGATGTGCTTAATACCCCACAGGGAGCGCTTGACACTTGCCATGTGTGTCATTTATTATAAACAACCTAAACAAAAAAAATGACTCTTACAAGGACTTAAAAACTACATTGCCCAGAAGTCACAGCGCTCCGATAATCGAGTACCACGTGGCTTTGAGTATGGAGATGACGTGGATGTTTGCTACGTGTTCAGGAAGTTAGTGCATCCAGTCAACATGGCGTCCCAGCAACAGAGTGAAATTGATGAGCTGTTTGATGTGAAAAATTCCTTTTATATCGGCAGCTACCAACAATGCATCAACGAGGCACAGAAAATCAAGGTAAAACACCAACGGAAACAGCTAATATTTAGCGACCGGTGTTTCTTAGAGACTTGATTAAAAGCTACAGTCCCGTCCCTCATTACTCGGGAGCGATTGATTGTCTGTTAATGAAAAACACACGAAAATAAATAAATAAATAAATAAATTTCCTTCATTCCGTCGGGTGACTGATAATCTGGTATAACGTCAGTTTATTGAAGTGCGTGGTTAACGACGAAACATTGTGATGGATTCGCTTATTTTTTTTTTAATGAGTTGGGACTGCTGTATGTTTTTTGAGAACTACCGGTATCACTGTAGTATTAATATTAGTGTTATTATCACAGGGGTGGGAATTAAGACTTTGCACAGCAGTTTCGCCCGTTACAGGTTTTACTTGGAGCTTGATTAGCCTTATTGCTGCCCTTGTTATATCACTATCAGAACGACTAAGTGGATTGCAACTTCAAGCTATACTTCTAGATCAGAGGAAACAACGACCCCAGGTGAAGAAGCGTGCAGCTGTAGTGTTTCCACGATTGCTTCTGTTCTTACTGTAATAGTTTTGTTTTTTTCAGCCATCAAGCCCAGAGAAAGAAGTCGAGAGAGATGTGTTTTTGTACAGAGCTTACATTGCCCAGGTAGGTACTGTACAGCCTCTTCCACTACACTTCTGTATGGTAAACTACCAGATAGGGTTTTAAAAGTTGCACCTTCCCATATTGTTCAATGGCTTCTGGACCAGATATTATGTCTTTTAGAAATACTTACTTGGACAGAATAAACTAGAACCATGTATTATGTGATTGAGGGTAGTATTACATTTACTATTCTAGTGAACCTTTACTTAAAGAAAACGCTGTGGACATGCCAGGATAGACCAGTCAACTATTAAGGTTACTTGAAGTATTATTTCTCATTTAATGTGACAAGGAGTAAGTTGAGTGGCTTTATTAACTATGTTGGGTGTGAATTTTATGCAGAGAAAGTATGGTGTGGTGTTGGATGATATCAAACCCAGCTCTTCAGCAGAACTTCAGGCTGTCAGAATGTTTGCAGAATATCTTTCTAATGAGGCCAAAAGGTGAGACTTCTGTTCAGTGGTTTGTGTGCACGTACATTATAACTAATAAGAAACCAGTACAGGGTTGGAAATAAGACTCCCTTTGCACAGCAGTGTGATCCATTCCTGGTTTTACTATGCGTTTAAAGACACACCTGAGCTTGTTACCCCTACACTGTGACCAATCAAGCTCCTGTTAAAACCTGGACTGGGTGAAACTGCTGTGCGACAGGAGTCTTTATTTCCATCCATGGATTAACTGCACAGTAGTCAGCTTTATAACTTTCTGAAGAAATCTGCTGTAATTGTAATAATTCCAGAGACGCCATTGTGGCCGAGCTGGATAAGAGGATGGGGAAGAGCGTTGATGTTTCCAACACCTCTTTCTTGCTGATGGCGGCTTCCATTTACTTCCACGACTCCAACACCGACGCAGCCCTGCGCACGCTGCACCAGGGAGAGAGCATGGAATGGTAAGTGGCTGTGCTGGAAGTATATTGAACTCCTGTGCTCAGTAGAGGCTTCTGACAAGGGCAGCAAGCGTGTGTAGACGTTTTCATGAAATTATCTTGCTGTCCGTTGCACTCAAGCTGTGATCTGCAAAAGCCTGTGCAAGGATTGTCCCCCTGACGTTACTCTACTGCTCTATTCTTGCATCTACCTGCAGGTGTCGCTAGACAGTCACTGACGGGGAGGGCTGGGGGACAATGGGTCATGACTATTAAAGCTGTAAATTCTTTTGTTGTTCTTTTCTGCTTTCAGCATGGCGATGACGATACAGGTATTGCTGAAGCTCGACAGGCTTGATTTGGCACGGTAAGTTCGTTCTGGGTAAAGTTGGATGGTAGTTTGCCTGAACTGAAGTACAGAAAGTGCATTTAATAAAAGATATCTCCCAAAGAAATCTCAGTTTTCCGTTGAAGTGAAAGCATAACTGTAACACATCTTAAATAACTTTTTAAATGCATGCTTGCAGCGCTTGTTCATTTGCACAGTACGTTATGCAGCATTGTTACCAGACTTGTCGAAGTTTATAATTTCTGTTTGAAGAACAACCCTTCTACATGATCAAATGAATAAACTGAATTTGTGTTTTTAACTTGTAAATGGAAGTATGTAATATGATCTTTGTCATGGGATGTTTTTTTTTTTTTGCAGCAAGGAGCTGAAGAAGATGCAGGAGCAGGATGAAGATGCTACCCTCACTCAGCTTGCCACAGCCTGGGTGAACCTGGGGATGGTAAGGGTCTTTGCTAACTGTTACAGGTGACCCTTGGCACGTTACTTCAGAATTTGCATTGTCCAGTCAGGTGCTTGAAAGCTAAGGACTACAACGTGTTACTGAGATGACCGTTTGATTCAGCACTGACCGGACGTGAGCTTTCCCCCGTGTTAGTACTAATGCTAGGGTACATACCAGAGCTTGATCGCTCGTCTTGCACTGTGTAAGGTCTCTTGTGCTGATGGAAGTGGTGATTATTTCAGGGATGGGAAATAACTCCTGTTGCATAGCGGTTTGATCCATTCGTGGTTTTACTGTGAGTTGAAGGCACACATGAGCTTGTTACCTGTACACTGTGACTAATCAGCCTGGAGTGGGTAAAACTGCTCTGCAATAAGTCTAATTTCCATCCCTGATATTTATTAGTAAAGAACAAAAAACAGTGCATTCCAGAAGAATCCCTCTAATACGACTGTATTAGCTTCTGGGTACTTGCAGTAGAGGTGGTCTTAATGTAGGGCTGGTCTTCATATCAAGCAGGGCCCTTCAATAAGTCTTTGTTTGCCAGGGAGGTGAGAAGCTGCAGGATGCCTACTACATCTTCCAGGAGATGTCTGATAAGTACTCCCCGACTCTGCTGCTGCTGAACGGGCAGGCGGTCTGCCACATGGCACAGAACAAGTGGGAGGACGCAGAAGGGGTGCTGCAGGAGGCACTGGACAAGGTAGGGGTGCGTGGGTCTGTCCCGAACGCTGCTGTCGCAGCACCCAGCCGACACCCTGCACTGCATATATTATATACTTTTGCTGTATGTAAGGAACCACTTCTCTGATTTGTATTGAATCTGCACGTGGGCGTTGGTTGGGAGGTTGTGTTTCATGTACAGTGGATTCAGGGCAGGATGCAGGGCTCTTTCATTGTGCCTCTAATGTGTTTCTTTTACCCTAGCAGTGGGTTCCCTGTTTGCATATTGCAATGCAGTTGTATAATACCTTCTCTCTCTTGCAGGACAGCAGTCACCCTGAGACTCTCATAAACCTCGTTGTACTGACACAGCACCTCGGGAAGGCTACAGAGGTAAGACCTTACAAGCCGTGATAACCACAGTGATCTGAGACTGTATGGGGGTTTCCAAATTATTTATGGATGCCTCTTTCTGATGAACTTAGAGACACTTGTTCTGATTTCATCATAAACGTGCGCAGTACAAGTCTGCACGTCCTGTCTGCTGCCTTTATACCGCCGTCTCTCAATAACTTCTTCAATTTGCTGTCTAGGTAACAAACCGCTACCTTTCTCAGCTGAAAGATGGACACAAGGGGCACCCTTTTGTTAAAGAATACCTGGCAAAGGTAAGAAGATCGCTTTCATGTGCTGAGTGCTGCTGACGCTGCAGCAGTGGTAACAGTCTGCTCCATGTGGTTGTGGTTTTGGCCGAACGCTGCCTGGTTGCTTGGGGGGGGGGTCCTTGGCTCGTCGCGCAGCAGCGACCCCTGTAGGCTGGCTGGTTGTCCTCTGACGTGAGTCTGCAGTGTGAAAAGAAGTGGTCGGAGGTCAGCGTCTGTTCGTCTTCGCTGTCCTGAATCAGCGCGGGGGTGGTAGCGGTGAGCTGAGCCTAAAAATAATTGGATATTCTAAATTGGGAGAAAATAATTGCAGATTAGCAAATAAATAAAAAATAAAAAAAATACAAAAAAAACCCATTGTTTAGATGCACTTTGTATAATATGTTTTGTTTCCATCCTCAAATCCTGGGGACTTTTAATCAATTGGACGTTCAAAGCACCCCTGCTGCCTCTCAGAATCACATGTACTTAAATCCAGTACAGCAGAGTGTCACCAGTAGCCCCCTGTGGATTAAAGACAGACCGCATGTGTGTAATGCTGTATATTGTTACTGGTGTTCTTGTATCTGTTGCAGAGGTGTATTGCTCTTTAATACAGACAGCACAGTATAGATGAGGTGGAAATATTTGCTGACTGCAGTAAGAGTATGTATGCATACATATACCTAGCTCTTGTATGACAATCCTCTTGTTGTTTTGTGCCTAACAGGAGAACGAGTTTGACCGGCTGGCAATGCAGTACGCTCCCAGTGCGTGAGAATTCAGGGGTTACCCATCCTGAAGCTTGCAGCATTGGACCTTCCCAAATTCAACAGCAGGAAGTGTGCAAAACCCAGAGCTCTACGAAGGATTTCTTTTTCTTTTTTTTTTTATTCTTAACTCAAGAGCTGATTTTTGATTTGAGTAATAAAAATAAAAAAATACAGTGTTTGTCACATTTTAATATATTGGCTATTTCTACCTAAACACATACACCAGGAGAGAGCCTATACAGGGCACGGGCTGTGAGTATATATTGCTGGCCAATTGCACTGAGCGATATCATCATTACAGAGGACTGTATACTGTCTGAATACCTTAACGTAAGCATTCCATGTCTATTCTAATTACTAACAATAAAAACTCAACTTGGATTTGATGTTTTTGTGTTTTTTACCAGATTATGAAAAAAAAAAAAAAAAATTGCTATTGAAATGTTTATTAGTGAATGTCCACACCCTGGCCCTTTCAAACTCTGAGATATCTGCCTGCAGCACTGTGCTGTGGGGATGCTTCAGTTCTACCCAACAACATTGGGCCGTTCCATTCAACATTGGATACACTAATAAGTCATTAGGTTTGGTCTAATGTCAAACCCGAGATTCCTGTGGGGGTGGGGTGATGCGTATACACAGTTTGATCATCAAGTCTATGGAATGGTTCATTATCACTCAATTCAACTGAGTAATCCCACTCTATAGCCGTTTACCTTGCTCCTGTATTTGTATACAGTGATGCATTCTCTGATATTTTATTCAGACTATGTTTAGCAGTAGGTGCTCACCTGGCTGCCAGCCTGACTGCTATGTAGAAAAAAGCCATCAAGCACTGCCTACAGGTCTAAACGATCAATGCATGTTTGAAGGATGCAAAATGTTGACTAAGGCCCTTGGGATAAGACCAAACAAGCTGGCGTGGCTGCGGTTACATCAATCTGGTGCATTGCTTAACACGGGCTGGAGGCGGGGACCGGAGGCGGTGTGCCCTGCCACCCCCCTCCCACAAGTATTTTTCAGTCCTTTTGTCTCCAGCCAAAAAAAAAAAGTGACCAAATTGGTAATCTGGAGGTTTCATTGATTGTAATTTCATTTCATTGAATATTACAGATTGCTGCACCTTTTTTTTTTTAAATTGATTTATTTATCCCACACTCCTCGCATTATTTATCGGAAGAACCGCCGCACTGAAACGGATACAGTAAGCAATTGAAAAAAAAAAAAAAAAAAACACTGCATATTTATTTATAGCCTGAACGTAGCGCGTTAAGTGCACCTCAGAACAAAACGCTTTTTTTTTTTTTTTAAACGATTCAGCTACCTGCTGTCTTGAATCACACCAGTGCAGAACTGCATTAGGTGGGGAAGCCATACGGCTTGACTTGAGAAATGAGGCTGGGATACTGTGTCTCGCATTAGAAAACGGCTTAATAAGCAAAACCGACAACCTTGTTATGTCCTGAGAGACACGGAGCTGGATAGCTAATAGCGGCTAAAACGGACCGTCGCCTCTTGTTCGTCCTTTTCTTTTAATAACAGAGTTTCTAAAATGGGAAGACCACCTCAAGCGGACGGGAATATCAGCGTCATGGCTGTGGAGCCCATGCCCGGCTATGCGGATCTTATAACGCGGAGCTGTTCCGCTTTGCTCCGTGCCTTCAACGAGTGCAGGGGCTGCGGGTTTGAGCTGTCTAAAAGGACGCTGTTGGAAAACGCCATCTTAACGTGGAGCGACGTCCTGCTGTTTGTGGTTTGTGCCCTGGGGTGGACGGTCCTGCGACTGGCACTTTCTGCGTATATATTCCGGGTAAGCGAGTGCATACAGCAACGCTGCAAACAGTCGCGCAATTAACACACAGCAACGCAAGGAATGCACAGTCTGTGTTTAAAGTACAGTTTGTCTATTCAGTACTCCATCAGTGCCTTGAGTTATGCCAGTACTCAAAGGAAGACGGTGCATGTGATCTGCAGTGTTCTGAATTATGAAGACTACAGGTACACCTTAACCCTGTAATGCTGTGTCACATCTGATACAAGCCTTAGCCACTATACTGTCGTGTTTTTAAAACATTGGGCATTGCAAGGTTAGGTTAATTTGGCTATTTGTATCTTAGCATGTTTGTCATCATCTACCCCCAAACGGGAATGTTGCACTGCAGTTGTGTGTGGCAGAAGCCCTGCTGGTATAAATAGGGAAGGAGACATCCCTTGTTTGGTTGAGGGAGTTTGGATCTGTATTTTTTGGAGTCTGGAGCGAAGGTGAATGCCCAGCCTATAGGCACTTTTATTTTTATTTATTTGACCCCGTTTTTCTACCAATTTGAAATTAGATTTTAGGCTCAGCTCACCGCTACCACCCCTGCGCTGATTCGGGAGCGGCAAAGACGAACACACGCTGTCCTCCGAAGCGTGTACCGTCAGCCGCCCGCTTCTTTTCACACTGCAGGCCCGCCATGCAGCCAACCCAGAGCTACAGCGTTGGAGGACAATGCAGCTCTGGGCAGCTTACAGGCAAGCCCGCAGGCGCCCAGCAAGACTACAGGGGTCGCCGGTGAGCGGTGAGCCGAGGACACCCTGGCCGACCTAACCCGCATGTGCGTCGCTCGCCAAATTGTGCGCTGCACCCTGGTAGCTCCCGTCCAGGCTATAGGGCGCATCCTGCACCCCACGCAAATCAAAACCAAGTTGGAGATTATTGTTGTGTTCCCTGTTGCAGTGCACTAAACAGACTCTCCAGGGAGAGACAAGCATGTGGTTAGGTGGTTTTTAATCTTACCCAGGTGTCATCAGACAATACAGGATCCGACCTGCATTTGTTGTGGAATTAATGCCCAGTTCATGGCATATTTAGGATCAGTATTTCCTGACAGTTAAGAGCCTGATCACAGCTGACCCTAGCTGGGTACATTAATAGAGTGTTAATGATTGTGAGCAGCAGTGGGTAGATTCTCGTACCCAAGGTTGTTTGTCTGATCAAAACTGACAGAGGGGGAGGGGTCCCAGCCAGAGTCCTGTGGCTGAACAAAGCTGGTCTCGCCCATCCGTGCCTATCAGTCTGGCAGGAATTAGTTGAATGATTGGCAGCGGGCTGTGGAGACTCCAGACAGGGGAGTTTATTGAATGGATGGATCTCCCCATGAATATCCTATCCCGAGCTGTATTTATCTTGGTTACATAACCTGATGGGAACATTTCACTCTGGGGAGAGGGAGAGGGAGAGGGAGAACATTTCTTCTGCTGCATTGCAACAGTGACTGGCATTGTTCTACAGTTGCTGTGGAAACTGAGAGTTACTAGATGATCGCCCTGGTTACTTAAAAAAAAAAAAAAAAAAAAAAGCTAGCAGCCCTCCTGTCCTAAAACACCCCAGATTCTTTAAAATTCGCAGCAGGTCGAGCTGCTCAAGTTAGCATGAGGAAGGGGCACTTATGCAACCCATGCAGTCACATAGATAAACTCTGCAGTCTCTTTATGTCAAAGGACAGCGTACGGAGCACAAGCTATCCCCAGTATAACTCAGGCTGCCTGGAAGACCCCCGGAGTGGAGACTCAGTTCCACACTGATTGGCATTAAGAGGCTATAGCAGCTTCTGAAAGATGCAGATCAGCTGAGCCCTTTTCTTTCACCACTGGACCACCAGACCTGACGTTTCTATTGCTACCATGCTATCTGAAGAAGGCGGAAGCCAAAACATTGCAGCTAATTATTAAAATAGCGAGTCTTCATTAAGAATTTCTAGTGATTTGTGAGAATCCTGTTGGACCCTGATTCTCCTTGGATGGAGAGCTGTATATATATATAATGCCATACTTAATCTGCTGAATATATGTCCATTAGGTATGTAAGATAGTGCCCAAGCCAAGGAGGTCCTGCAACTCTCATTAAAGGATGCTGACAGCATTTATTTTATAGTGCTGTTTCCGTTCGCTAATGCATTATTGACAGCACTTGATGCTAAACCCTGGCAAGGTGGGTTTAGCACTGCCTTCTTAAAAGTTTACAATGTGTGGTAACCCACGGTAAAAGCCTGGCAAGTATATTAGTATCTGACCGAGCAAGATGCATGGTGAAGCACAGGTGAGCACAGGAGATGACAAATCCTGTTGCAGTCTGTAAAGTTCTGCCAGGAATCTGGAATGAAGCCGTCGGCTCTGTGTTTGAATTGTCGTTCCAGCCGCTGGGACACTGGTGCGCTCTGCAGCCCAAGGATGCGTCTAAAATGCCGGAGAGCGTGTGGAAACTGCTCTTCTACACGGCATCCTGGTCCTACAGCGTCTACCTGCTCTTCTTCACGCAGTACACCTTCTTCCATGACCCGCCCTCCGCCTTTTATGGTATGGTAAGCGCTAGGCTGAGCCTAGAACCGCGTGTTAGCCTTTAACCCTGTCATGCAAGACCAAAAAAGTCACGGCCTTATAGGATATGGGGATTCATTTTCGGAAGTGCATAGTGGAGTGGATCTATGTTTAAACTTCCTTTGGAACAAGAAGCGGAATGGATATTGAATTAGTGCTACATTACAGTTTAACATTCAAGTAACCTCTGCCTTGCCCTTGCAGTCACTGCTGACAAGCCTGGATCTATAATCACATTTTATGCTACTTGAAGAAATGCAGCAAAAAAAAAACCAAAACAGAACACCAAAGTTATAGAAAGACCCTTGTAAACATTCCCCTGAGCATCAGCATAGCAAAGTGTAATAAGGCATAGGTAAGTATTGTAAAGAACAGGAAGGTATAGTCAAGCATATTAGTCAAGATGGTAAACCATGGGAAAAGTGCACTATCACCGTGGTAAACTTTTATAAGGGGAGAGCCTTCCCGTGCTGCCAATCTATATTTTACAAGAACTGAAGTAATAACACCAAAATTAAAAAACACCAATAAAAGCAATTGCCTCGCCCCTGCGGCTCTCCTGTCCCAGGCTGGAAGCAGGGGATGGCGGTGCCCACTGACATCGCGGTGGCCTACCTGATCCAGGGCAGCTTCTACGGGCACGCGATCTATGCCACGCTGCACATGGACACCTGGAGGAAGGACTCGGCCGTCATGCTGCTCCACCACGTCATCACCCTGGCACTCATCGCCTTCTCCTACGCATTCAGGTGAGATTCACGAGACAGATACCACCCTGGTTCATCCTTAACCTACATGCCCTGTACTGTGTATATACAGGTGTGTGTGCATAGCTGTTTATACAGGTGTGTGTGTGTATAGCTGTTTATACAGGTGTGTGTATAGCTGTTTATACAGGTGTGTGTGCATAGCTGTTTATACAGGTGTGTGTGTGTATAGCTGTTTATACAGGTGTGTGTGTTTGTGTGTATAGCTGTTTATACAGGTGTGTGTGTGTATAGCTGTTTATACAGGTGTGTGTGTGTGTGTTTATAGCTGTTTATACAGGTGTGTGTGTGTATATCTGTTTATACAGGTGTGTGTGTATAGCTGTTTATACAGGTGTGTGTGTGTTTATAGCTGTTTATACAGGTGTATGTGTGTATAGCTGTTTATACAGGTGTGTGTGTGTATAGCTGTTTATACAGGTGTGTGTGTGTGTGTGTATAGCTGTTTATACAGGTGTGTGTGTGTTTATAGCTGTTTATACAGGTGTGTGTGTGTATAGCTGTTTATACAGGTGTGTGTGTGTATAGCTGTTTATACAGGTGTGTGTGTGTGTGTAGCTGTTTATACAGGTGTGTGTGTGTGTGTAGCTGTTTATACAGTGTGTGTGTGTGTATAGCTGTTTATACAGTGTGTGTGTGTGTAGCTGTTTATACAGGTGTGTGTGTGTGTGTGTGTGTGTTAGTGTTTATACAGGTGTGTGTGTGTGTGTGTGTGTGTGTGTATAGCTGTTTATACAGGTGTGTGTGTGTACAACTGTTTATACAGGTGTGTGTGTATAGCTGTTTATACAGGTGTGTGTGTGTTTATAGCTGTTTATACAGGTGTGTGTGTGTATAGCTGTTTATACAGGTGTGTGTGTGTGTATAACTGTTTATACAGGTGTGTGTGTGTGTGTGTGTGTGTGTGTATACTGTTTATACAGGTGTGTGTGTGTATAGCTGTTTATACAGGTGTGTGTGTACATGAAGATCTCACAGATGTTTTTTTTTTTCAATGTAGTTTTCATGGCAACATCGAATATGTCAGCTGATCTAGCCTGGGCTCTGTGTGTCTATTGCGGGCAACTAGACCTGAAGAGCTCATAGAACATAAACAGAAAATATCAATAAGTTTTAAAAAAAAAACATAAGGCAATTGAGTTAATTCAATTGCAAAAATCCTTTGTATCGTTCTCATTCTGGGCCACTTCCGAGGGTGTGTGCCGAGTTCCGAGTTCCGAGTTCCGAGTTCCGAGGACGGGGGTGATGATGGTGTGTGTGTGTGTGTGTGTGTGTGTGTGTGTGTGTGTGTGTGTGTGTGTGTGTGGTATCACAACGTGTGGTTCTCTTCCTGTGTGTGTGTTGGGTTGTCAGCTCCATCCTCCTTCGCTCAGGTATCAAACGAGGGAATCATGACGTAAACGACATCCAGCTGGAGTTCACCAAGCTCAACGTGTACTTGAAGAACCGGGCCGGAGTCTACCACCTCTTCACAAACGTGGGAATCCTGGTTCTCTTCCTGCATGACGTAAACGACATCCAGCTGGAGTTCACCAAGCTCAACGTGTACTTGAAGAACCGGGCCGGAGTCTACCACCTCTTCAACGACCTGGTCTCCAACCTGGGCTGTGTGAGCTTCGGCACCACCTGGTGAGTCTCCAACCTGGGCTGTGTGAGCTTCGGCACCACCTGGTGAGTCTCCAACCTGGGCTGTGTGAGCTTCGGCACCACCTGGTGAGTCTCCAACCTGGGCTGTGTGAGCTTCGGCACCACCTGGTGAGTCTCCAACCTGGGCTGTGTGAGCTTCGGCACCACCTGGTGAGTCTCCAACCTGGGCTGTGTGAGCTTCGGCACCACCTGGTGAGTCTCCAACCTGGGCTGTGTGAGCTTCGGCACCACCTGGTGAGTCTCCAACCTGGGCTGTGTGAGCTTCGGCACCACCTGGTGCAGGGTCCTCGGTTTACTCAGCAGTGCAACTTACCTTAGATAACCAGTAGGAGTCACTGTATTGCTATGATGGGTAAATGGAGCCTGGACAACTATAGAAATAATCACCAGAGACTTGAAAGAAAGCTGCTTCGTGTAACCGTTACATTAGAAAATTGACTTCATCTTTTCAGATTTAGACTTCTACACAGGGTTTGCTGGCCATTAAGGGTCTATGAGGGCCTCTCTCTCTCTCTCTGTCTGTATGACTCTGTCTGTGTTCCTGTCGTAGGTTCTGGTGTCGACTTTACTGGTTCCCTCTTAAAGTCCTCTATGCTACCTGTGTCTCCAGCCTGCAGTCTGTTCCCAATATCCCTTTCTACTTTTTCTTCAACACTCTGCTGTTTGCGCTCACCCTGATGAACATCTATTGGTTTCTGGTGAGTAGACCCGCTGGATTGCCCGCAGCCTCGCTCCCGACCCACTCAAACGAGCTGGAACGAGACACATTCATGCAGCTTTACCGCTTTACGCCTCTATTTTTTTCAACAAACTTTTTCTCTTTTCTTTTTCATCCTTTCTGTTTTACAAGCATTCATCTCTGAAACTAAGAATTGACAATTAATAAAGAATTTTTTTTTTTTTTTTTACTGTGGAGATAACTATAAGCTATAGTATACTGCGGTACACACTATTAGAATTCAAATCTATTTATTTAACCAGGATGTACTCCTTGAGATAGACATTTCCTTTGCAAGGGGGTCCTGGCAAGAAATAACCTTTTAAAATAATGGCAATAAGAAGAGAGAAATCGTTCAAACAGGACAAAAAACAAAAAACAAAACCTTAAAACAATCAAAAACAGTACAAAAAAAACTAAAGCATACCCATTAGAATCATTCTGGTTTTTTATGATCCTGTTCAGAGTCAGTATTTACAGGGTTTGCTTTCTGGTCAGGTTTGAAATACATATTTATCAGCAGTTTAAAAAGGAATTGTCAAGTTTTTATGTTTGAAGGAAATTAATTCCAAAGACGAGATGCCTGGTAGACAATGGCACGTTGGCCCGTATTCAAACCCTAGTGCCTCCCCTGTTTACTCTTGCTCCCCCCTCTCTCCAGTACATTGTGCTGTTCGTGGTAAAGGTGCTGACAGGGCAGATGACGGAAGTGAACGATGTCCGGGAGTACGATATTGAGGACAGCAAGGAGACAGCTCTGCACAAGAAGCAACCCGACCGACCGCATCACAACTCCTGGAAAGAACGGTAAAGGCCTTACGTTCCTTTAATCCGACGCACGCACTGTCGATTCCGCTCCCTGTTCCCCCACATGGGAATGAATACCTCCCTCACAAGGGAGTGACTCTAACAGGGTGGGGGCTGATAAAGGGGTAACAATGGCAAAGAGACTAAAGAGTCTTGGAAATGTTTTTTTTTTTTTTTTTTTTTTTTTTGGTAATAGCATTAGTAGTATTAGGAATAGTAATGTTCAGCAGTTGTTTGAATGTGTCGGTATGATTTTGTTTTATTTTAGGACGTGCTTGAAGAACGGCACTGCGAAGGACAAGCGCTTGAAGAACGGCATTGTGAAGGACAAGCGCTTGAAGAACGGCATTGTGAAGGACAAGCGCTTGAAGAACGGCATTATGAAGGACAAGTGCTTGTAACGGCCCCTGTAGCACCACCTTGTGGCAGGGAGCTGCACTGCAAGCCCAGAAGATCACCCTGCTCTGTATCCAAGTCAATGTAAATATGCTTTGCAGAAATTTTTTTTTCAAATTGCACTGTAAAAAGTCTTAGTTTGTTTGATTTGATTTTCTCATTTTCTCCTTCAAACCCGAGTGAAATTGAGTGCGGGATCAATCGGGGAAAAAAAAAACAAAAACATTTGGAAGCAGTAATGTCAATTCACCAGCCCTTTGTGCATGAATCGGGCTCAGGTCACAAGTGAATTGAGTTTGCTGGTCTCAGCCAAGCCCTGCGCTGGATGTTACAAAGCCACAGGCACAGTTCGGCACAGCTGGCAGCCTTTTCTAGTACTGAGAGACCCGGGACTTGACGTTAGGCAGGGTAGAGGCGCGCTAACTGGCAGAGCCGCGAGGAGACAGCCCTATAGCGCCTGCCTGCCGGCTCCATATACCTGGCTGAATCTAGTGCCACTGTCTCTGTCTTAATCCTACAAAAAGAATAAAGAAAACAGGGCTTACACTGCTTCTGTGTGTAAGTGAAGTGGGTGACACGTCTTAAGGTAACCCTGTTTAAGGAAGGGAGAGGGGTAATATGACGCTCTTCAGTGACATCACTTTCCCTCCACTGTACATGAAATCAAATATAGAATTCACAAAATCACATTAAAAAACACTTCTTAAATACTGTGTATCTTACTTGCAAACTCCAGATACCTTTTAGTAAAGCTACAGAGAGTACTGTACCTGTTTGAGATGGATCAGCTCTGCATAGATAGGAGTGGTAGGCATTCTGTATACTTTTTAATGGAACTGATCTTTGGAGCTTTCTGGTACCCAAAATTGGTGTGCGGAAGCCTCCTCTTTATTGGATTCAGAAGAGCCTGGGATCAGGTCTGGAGACGAGTGTGGAGACACAGCTCTTATTGTGAAGCTCAAGCAAGGCTTTAGCAAGCCCTGCTGTCTGTACTGGACATCCTGCAGGTGGAATTACAGCAAGCTGAACAACTGAGCTCAGCTGATGCCACAACCAGTAGGCTGTCTGGTCAAACAGCATCTTGGGAATCCACGCTTGACTGAACATTCCTCGATTCTTTTAAGAAAGACTTTTGCTCTCCGGCTTCTTCACAATGAATCCTCTTGAGATTTGAACTGAGCTGAACGTCGTGAAGTTAATGCAGATTTCTCCAGAGGCAGGACAGCTCTGAATGATCTCGCTGTTTTTAACCAACTACACAGTATTGCACGCAGCTGTTCATATCTTGCTGTTCGCTTGTCAGAGGATTCTATTCTTTTGCACGGTGAACATGTTTTTGAGCAAATGCCCGCAGCAATCCGACACCCGTGTTGAGCGTTTCTTGAGAGTGTTTTTGTGCCTCTTCAAAACCTTTCTCTGTTAATGTTAAAGTCCCCTCATTCCACAAACTGGGTTCAAATGCATTTTCTTGTTGCAATTAGTAAAGCGCTTAATTTATTTTAACTGTAGAGTTTCTGCAAATGTAAAACTCAAAGCTCTTTATTGATTTAGTTTTTTTTATGGTTAAATATAACTTATGATGGAAGTGATAAATTCTGCAGAAGTTAGAATACACACCAAGTTTCGCTGTACATTTCATAGCATGGGTTGCAGTGATGTAGGAATTATCTCCGAAATTGAACTTTGTTCTGGTGATCTAAGAAGTTTTGCTGTTAATCAGAAGTCCCTTCATAATGTATTAACTGGTCCATTACAATCAGTAACTGCCCACACACCATCTTGGTATTTAAAAAAAAGTGATACAATATTAGAGAGACACACTGCAATGCCCAAGGATGAATTAACATATATGTAACACCTTACAGTGCATGTGAATTATGTTAATTCTTTTATTTCACACTGATCAGAGTTGGGTTTGGAATATACGCGTAAAGTCTCTTTAGTATGTGTGGTTGTAGATTTTATGTAATCCTTTTTTGTCTTTTTGTTCTCTAACCTTTTATAAATATAGTATTTACTGTAGAGCTGGTTTTAAAACACAGATGAGAGCTGATCTGAGATTACGTAAAGTAACAGCTAGCTCAAGATTCGTGCCGATCGGGGTCAGAGAGCATACGGTTTAAGATCCTGTTGAAGTTCTTTTTTTTTAGCTTGAAAAATTAGCATTTTGGGGAAAATAGCAATAGCAAACGAGTAAATGATGGGTTGTTTTTTATGGTAGAATCTTTTATTCATGAGATTTGTATCCCACTCAGCACTGAATGTTTTTTTTTTTTTTTTTTTTTTGTTTGTTTGTCTGTGGAAAGCATGCACAATGGCTACAGTAACAGAGACCCGTCATTAGTAAATATACAGCTGTTTTCTTGTGACAAGCCTGCCAATGCAGTTTGAGCTAAAACTGTTAGCTTATGACAGCAAAAAAAGGACTAGGCAAATACACCTTGAGACCCCAAGAGGGCGCCGTAATGCTCGAGGCCATAATGGACATGTTTATTAATTAGTGTTCAGGGTGAAAAAAAAAACACAAATTTAATCTCAATGAATATTACTCCACATTTGCATCACCGACCAAAAGTATCAATATTTTCAACAAACATTTTTTTTTTTTTTTTTTTTTTCATTTCTTAGATTTTGTATTTAAAGTTTGTGGTTGGTGTCTGGACAGTGTTATCCCAGATCTAGTTTACATGCGAAACGTTTTGCAGCTATGTAGTTCTTAAGCTACCTGGGTACAATACTGTAACTGAGTTCCTGCAAGTCGTTGCGTGTGCCTGTCTGGTATACCAGGATCCTGTTTCTTGCTGGCATCGTCGTTTTCTTTCAGTGCTGTTGAACTGGTGGGGAACTCAACATTCGTGAGCCTGAAACAGTAGGGGTCTGATGCAGTGCGAGCGACTGACTTCAGCAGTGTCTATGCAGCCTAGATTGCATAAAAATATATATTTTTTAATCTGTTCTGTTTCCTAGTAGTATCAAATTTAATTGCAGAAAATGAATCTGCACATTTGCTGATTTTTTTTCTGGTACTTTTTGATCTGTAGTTTCCATTGGACCCCAAATCAAGTGTTTGCATATATCCAAACATAGATTTGAACCCATCACCCCTCTCCTCGTACCAGACGAGAAACGTTGAACCCCAATTCTTCTAATTCCGCATGCATGTTCAGTGGCTGTAAAAAACATGTCTAAGAAATGTGTATTTCTTTTGTAATAAAATGTAAATATTTAAACCACAGAAGTGTTATCTGTTCACAAGAATAAAAGCTTCTTTTTTAAAAATGTATTCTCACTGTTTACAGTATGTTGCATCAACTCAAGATCCAGGGCTACAGCGTTTCAACAAATAAATTTATTTCTTGTTCTCCCAACTTTCAAGGTTTTTTTTTTCTTCTGATCACCTATAACACAATGATTCAGAGTAGGGCGAGAGAGAGAGCGAGCCATGGAAAACCAAAATAATAATAAAAATAATAATTACAAGCTTCAATAAATAAAAGCAGCAAAGTACCAGCTCTTATTTCCCTGTAAGAGAATTCATTTCCTTTTCAAATGTCACGTTTTACTTAATTTCTAATTGAATCTCCTATTGGAAGTGGCACATCTTTTTAGTTTTGAGCACAGATGCACGTAGTGACCCAGGCTTCGCTTGTGTTGCATTACAGCTCATTTAACCCCCAATTAGCATTAAGCGCTCTAATTAGGCAAGACAGGCCTGGTCAGGGTCTGTGAAACTAAAAACAAGAATCCCAGTGAAAAACAGTGAGTTTGGAAAAATAATTATCAAGATATTAAAAACTATTAATAGAGTCTGGCATAACGCGTACGAAACACTTTCCTGACAAGTGCATGTAGTCTAAGTCTATTACTGGAACCATGTTTTATAGTGTGACTAGCACTATAATACCGTTGTGTTGTGACAATGCAAGGCATGTGAGCATTACAGCACCTCGCAAAGTAAAACAAACCCTCTGAGTGCTGGAACGGAGAGGCTTGCCATGTAACAGCACCATCAAGACGTTAGAAGCGTCTGTGGTTTTAGTTTCAGCACCATGCCAGCTCCTTGCTTTGACTTCCAGTACTGAAAGTGGTGTCCGGATGAGTTTAGCAATGTGTCCCTCCTGAAACACTGTTCTGGCTTTTGCAGACATCTCTGAACCATCAAAAACACACCAATATCGTTTCCTACACTTTTTATTGGCAGTTGTCATAAACCGTGTCATTTACCTGCCCATGAGTAAGTATACACAGAGATTCCAGTGCTTACTTACTGGTAGGGGTGTGGGAGTATTTGTTTTAATGTATGCTTGTATTTATAATTGTTTTCCTCCACTATCCTAAATCTCATTGGGACCATCGCCCATTCTCCCATTTTATCCAGATAAACTTTTCCAAAGCTCTGTGCTGAAAGAGGTGCAGCAGAATGCGTTGGGATGAGTGAATATTAACCCCACCAAACACAGAGCTTTGGTACGATCCTGTACCCGACGTACTGTTTTAACTGAAATCGGGATAGCTCATATAGCTAAACGGAAGGGGAAACCAGTAGGGCAAACAATGGCAAACAAACTTGGGGCACACCTGAGGTAATTGATTTACATGTATACCTTGAAAAATGAAACTCACACACACACTGTAGCTTCCATGCAGGGTGTGGATAACCTTGATAAAGGTATATTGACTTTGCAGAGAGAAAGACAGGGCTTGGTCTTTCAACCTACTGATCCTGCAAAGGGGTAGCGGCTTTAGGCTCAGTTGAAATTTTGTAGGGAGAATTCCAATATATATATTTTAGGGTTTGTTTTCTTTTTTGGTTGCTCATGATTTTTCCCAAAACACACAAGGAGTAAAAAGTCTTATAAAAAGTTTAATGCTGCTTAGTCTTGGGCTGAGTCACCTTCCGTACCAGACTGTAGAGAAGCCCAAAGTTCTGAAAAAGAATGCAGAGACGGGGAAATTAGAAAGGGACAGCCGTAACAAACAGAACATTTTCATTCCAACCCCAGGCCTGCCGTAACTCAACGTCACAATGACAAGCCCTCTCCCTCACGTTAAAAAACTTACCTGGATTGCTAAATACATCACCCCCAGATAGACTGCTATGCAAAGTGCAAGTAGCAGATCAAAGATAGCAGGCTTCACTCTAGAAAAATACAATAAAAACGTTTGTCAATGCAAGGCCGATCTGATGTTCGGGAAGTCTATTCTCTAAAAGCAGCTAGAGGTTCGTTTCAAGCGTATATAAAAGCATTCTTTTTAAATAGAAACCGATTTACCTGTATGCATTCATGGCCTGCTTCAGCTGATCATAGAAGACAAATTCTGGATCTCTGGAAGAAAGACGAAATAAACACTTAAAATCAGTTACACAACCACACCAGCATCAGCCTGCATGTAAATCCAGCAGCACAGACGCTGCGTAGAGTCCTGCGCGTTACCTCTTGTCCGCCTTGACGTAGTGGCGCTTGACATCCTTGAGGTATCGGTTCAGGTAGTACTCCAGCGTGCTGACCACAGGGCTCTCCTTGTCAACGAGCTGCGCTGCCCGGGGCTGACAGGTCAACCAGTCAAGCACAGAAGACAGCTGTTCTTCCTGCACTTGCTGAGGGGGACAGGGGACAGGGACGGGACAGCCTGTCAACACCATTACCACTACAGACCTGGCTTAAACATCACCCGGTCACGTGATTTTTATGGTATGAGGAAGGCAGTTCAGTCCTGGCAATTCGAATTCTATTGATTCTAAATTTTTTTAAAAAGAAAAAAGTTCAAAGCCAAGCAAAGCCGTTGTCTTGCTCTCATCTCTGGGACCCCTCTTCTCTTGATCAGATCTCCACCATCTCTTGGTCATTAAACTCCTGGAGGGAGTCTGCACTAGTTGTGTGTGTGTGCGTTTCCTCCTTTACCACAGGAAGGATGATAACTAATCTAATCAATAAACAGGAACGGGATGATAACTAATCTAATCAATAAACAGGAACGGGATGATAACTAATCTAATCAATAAACAGGAACGGGATGAGGTGAGCGTTACTGCAGATGCTTACCATTTGTTCGGTAAAGATCTGCAGGTCCCCTGGGGCACCCTGGGAAGAGAAGAACACAAGGCGGGGTTTTAAGGGATCCTGAACCTTTCAGGTTTGTGAATTAAAGTCTGTTCTACTTTGTTATACTTTAATTACCATTTTGCCACCCATTATACGCTGAAGCGCATTTTAACCGACTAAATTGCTAATTGCAATTTTAATCAATGATGTGCTGGAATGGATTAAAAGGGAATGGCATTTGGGGCCGGGGGAGGGGGGAGTTTAAAATGGAAATAGCATAAACAGGACAGACCTTTTCTGTGAGGCTATAGATGACTCTAGCCAGTGCCTCTGCTATGATTTTAGTATTACGGCTGAGAGTTTGCAGATCCACCTGGGTCCTGAATAAGAAAAAAAAAAGAGACACCTTTATTCGAATCAGTTAATAACAATAAAAATAAAGGAACAGTGGACGATAACAGGACGGAAATATCACCCCCCCCCCCCCCCCCCCCCCCCCCCCCCCTCCCCCCCCCCCCCCCCTCTCCCCCCCCCCCTCTCCCCCTCCACCCACGCCTTCCCAAAATATCCAAGTAAGAGACACATGCCCTCCGCCGGGCACTGACCGCACGTCCATGATGCTGCTGCGGAGTGCGCTGCGGTGGCTCTCCAGGTGGGACAGGGTGAAGGCGGGGAGCCGGCGAATGCCAAAGCGCTCGTGCTCCCAGGCCAGGGTGTCGTCCGCCAGGTTGATCTTCTTGTGCACCATGGAGAACTTCACCTCCGGGTGCTGGCTGGAAGACACCTGGGGAGGAAGGGAGAGAGAGCAGTGCTCAAATGTGACGCAGGCTTACTGGAGACAGAGTATCAAACCCTTATAGACTGCGTGCTTGGAACCTCACGCAGGTAGCTATAGTGAACATGGGCTTTCCTTGCAAGCTGCAAGACTGAAGCTCTTCCGTGAAGATTTTGCGATGAGAAATGTCAGGATCTAATGATAGAATCAAGACACAAATGGGGAAACTTCATACAAATACAGGCTGGATTTGTACAGATCCCTTTCAGCGACTGCATGCATAAATTTCCTATCTACAGTATATATATATATATTTTTTATAATGCATACATGTGCTTCTCAAACTCCACAGCGTTCATATGAACGGTTTCAAAATAAGAACTTGTGACCAAAGGGCCCCTTTGACGCGGCGCTGGCATTTCAGAGCTCAAACTCACAGTCTCCAGCTCTCTGAGGAGCGTGTGCTGGGGGCTCCCCTCTTTCGGGGGCTTGGAAACGTGCAGGTGCAGGCTGTCGCTGCTCCCCAACGTATCGAGGCACAAGACGAAGGCCACGTTATCCTGCAGCAGGCTGGAGTCTACAAGGGGATACAGAACTCAATGTGAAGCCACAGCTGGTTAGGCAGGAACCCAGCTTCCGATTCACCCAAAACACTGCCACCATTTACACAAAATAAAGTACTGTCAGAACATCATCCAAGGGCATAGAATTATTCTCTAATAGCAGGTATTATTAGACAATAACTGTATTTATTCTTGTACAGAAGTACTCTTCAGCTTCAGGTAATCATTTCATAGCTTTTACAAGAGAATAAAATTGGTTTGCAAGTACCGGTAATGCACTTTGAAACCAAAAGTGACATTTACTTGATTGAAAGCAAAAGGCAGCAGACTTACAAAAGTAAGCTAGAAACCCTAAAAGACCTCCCTATGTATAGAAAGCTTTAGTGACCAAACCATCAAAATGCAAGTAAGTGTTTACATGACTTTTATTTATTTACAGATAATGATAATTAGAGTGACTCCCTCTTGTATGAATACAGGACAGGGAGTTGGTATTAGTAATGGTTAAGTACTGTGTTTTTGTAGCAGTTTTTACAGTGCTGTACGGTTTATCGATTTCAGTCTTAGTGAAATGACTGCATCGGATTCTAGTCCTACCAAAAAAAGATTCAATGCAACATAACATAAGTTTAACATGCATTTAAAATAACACGGCTTGGGTAAGGTCTGCTGTACCTGTGTGATCCAGACTGTCTTCTAACCAGCGTTTAGTTCCTTGATAATTAAACTTCCCACCTCCCGAAACGAAAAACAGTAAGTTGTATCTGGGGACAAAACAAAAGGCATTCTCAATCAATCACACACACAGAGGTCTGATTAAACCTTCACCCAAAAGGTTAACTCAGGCCCTACTGAGATGTATAATATATAGACCACTTTAATGATGTCAGTCTAGTCAAATTTGGTTTCTCAGTGGTTTAGATCCATCTGTTACATTTTTCCTCTTGATCAAAATAGTATATAGGGCACAAATCCTAATCAGACACATCACAATTTACCTAATATAATACCATGCCAATTCCCAAAACCAGGGATAGAAATAAGACACCCACTGCATAGTAATCTGATCCATTCCTGGTTTTACCAGCGTCTGTTTTCACAGATCCTGGATTACCTTGATTAGTGCTAATCTAGGTCTGTGAAACCATCTGTTTAATAAGACACACCTGGGCTTGTTACCTATACACTCTGGCTAATCAAGCTGGAATGGGTGAAACTGCTATGCAATAGGAGTCTTATTTCCTTCCCTACATACCAATTTCATTCATAACCCCTTCAGTTACTGTGTGCACAATTGTACCATGTTAAGCTTCTTTCCTATAATGCATAAATGTTTCCAAAGTAACGGCAGGACAACTTCTAAGTCCATAGAGTTCACACAAACAGTTTTACATTTTCTAAATAATTGAATTAGATTTGCGACCCAAGGAGGAGATGCAGCATTTTTCAAGTACAAGGCGTTTTAAAAAAGGTCAACTCTAAAAAGCTCTGCAATGCTAGGGCGAAAAAAAAAAAAAGGTCAATTACAAAAGGGGTTTTAGCCTGGATTTAAAACCTCAACTGGCTAGATCTTGTAGTTCAGTGATGGCCAGCCCTGGTCTTGGAGAGCCGCAGAGTCATCTAGTCTTTGTTCCAGAGTTCTCAATTACTGAATTGAACAGATTATTTTGGTCAACACAAAAAAAAAAAAAAAAAAGAAAACGTCCAGGTCTTCACCATTGATTATTTAAAAAGACACCCAGAAAATCCGCAGGACTGTGGCTCTCCAGGACCAGGGTTGGTCACCCCTGCTGTAGAAGAAATCCACAGTGTGGCGGGGCCAAAGGGGGTGAAGTCCCCAGTGAAGGCACTACCCATGCAAACACCCCACAGAATGAAGCGGCTTACGCAGCATGTGTTCTCTTGTAGGTGTAGAGCCTTGAGAAGAGCCTGGCCAGTTCCAGCAGGACAGACACCCCGCTGCCATTGGAGTCAGCCCCGTACGACAGCCACTAAAACACAATGGAAACAAATCACAAACTGGAGAGACTCTGAGCGCAGAGGCAGCTTTTACTGAGCTGGGTTAGCAAAACCTTGAGGGGCTCCAGTCGCGTTCACAAAGACGTCCTGCACAGAACAAGGCACGTTCACTGACAGTATAACACCACAATGTTACAATAAATGCAACTGTAAACCTCAGTTAATAAAAAGGGGTTCACCTTGAAACCTAAATATTGCATTAAGTCAAGCTGCACAAAACATTATTACTCAATACGATTTGATCACAGTGCAAATGCAGGGTGTGAAAACGACGGGGAGAGAACACAAAGGCGTGTTTGCAGCCTAAAAATGGCACTTACAGGAGCCACACCGAAGGAGTCGTAATGTGCTACGAGGACAATGGTCGGAAGATCTTCTCCACCTACACCAGCTAGCCTTCCCTGCGGGGTGAAGAGATCGAACGACTGGTTAGAACTGGACATGTTACCTTAATCCCACGCCTACCACCAACATGCATTTCAAAACCAAAGATCAATCTGCACGGCTCTTAGTATTTGTACAGACAGAGCGTATGCAGAGTCCAACATTAACTTTAACCAGGACAGTTTTAGCAGTTAAATGCACACAACCCGCTCCACATAAAAAGCTAATATTGTGACTATTTAATGCACTCTGTTGTGTTCTACAGTTCTCTAAATGTGTTCCTATAACGACATTACTCAGTATCTGAAAGCATCCTGAAATCGCTAGCCCATAAAAGTGAATGGAAAACTACCACAGCGAACAAAAACACACATCACGCTCCTTAATTAATGACCCTTGCTATTTGTTTCAGGGATTAAGGCAAGACAACCCACTCAGTCTTAGCTGCACACGTCTTTTTGACTATAAAACACTGAATGCATTGTAGGGATAGAAATACGACTCCCACTGCACAGCAGTTTGATCCATTCCTGGTTTTACTATGCGTTTAATGAGACACACCTGAATTTGCTACATACACACTGTGGCTAATCAAGCTTGTATTATAAACCTGGAATGCGTGAAGCTGCTACTCAACAGGAATCTTATTTTCACCCCTGGCATCGTCTCAACTCACCGTTCGAATTATTCAGAACTGAACTAATGACTCAATCTTAGGTTTGACTTTACTGCAGCAGAGCAGAGCTATGAAGTCAAGCCTGGTGGCATTAGCAGATAACAGGAAAAGGTTACAGCATGGTTGCTTTTACGATATAAACCCACCCCAACCCCGTTACGCGTCAGGTGAGCTGGTTAAGTCAGGTGGTATTGGACTCACCTCCAGGCTTGTAATAGCCCAGTCGCTGACAGCCTTGCTCTGTGCTCCGCTTGTTACCATCTGGAAACCGTTTGCAGTAGCTGTGTGTAGCAGCACTGGAAGAGGGATAGAGGAGGAGGAAAAAATCCATCACTGGAACTCAATGGAAAACGTCTGCAGGAACTGGTTCCGTCCCCCTCCAACAACTAAGCCTTCGAAGAGGGGAAGAGTTTAGGCTTTGCATTGGTTTATCAGGAATCCTTGCAAAAACACTGCTTTGCAGTAACCCCAGGGTAGTAAACAAGTACAAATGGAAGAACAGATCAGGTAACTGGATACAAGGTCCACTAACTACATAATAGCTTTAACTACAAGGGTTATGGTGAAGGCTTAAGGACTCAGATAAGCAGTTGCAAAACCTCATGTGTAAATTAGTCCATAAAACCAAACCATACCACAAGCCCGAATCCGTTTGGGAGAACCAAGAATTAAGAGTTTGTTGTCTGCAACAATCTGCCCTCATATTTCACCTTTCCAGAGCACTAAAATTCACAAGAATGTAACAGCACTGAATCATTAACGATCGTGTGAAAAAAAAAAAAAACTGAGCGTTTATTGGAGAAATCCCTCCAGGTCTCAGGGAGTACCTGATGTGCGACTTCGTAAGCTGCTTAAAGAGCCCTGTACTCCCAGTCAAGAGTTCCCAGCAGGGTACTTAAACGTGGGTACTCAAGGTAACCACAATATTAGGAAGCTTTTATCTAAATCTTAAAAGGATAATGATGCCACCCTTTAATATTTTAATTGATTCATTTTCCAAGTCTGTGGATTTGTCAAACCCAGTCCTCAAATCCAGTGTTCAAACAGCTTGTTTTACTAACTGAAACTCAGTGCAAAGTGCAGGGATGGAAAGAAGACTCCCATTGCATAGCAGTTCGATCCATTCCTGGTTTTACCAAGTTTAATCAGATGCACCTTATCTTGATACACACACACTGGGGCTAATAAAGCTCATAGTAAAACCTGGAATGGGTGAAACTGCTAGGCAACAGGAGTTTCCAACCCTGTATAGCAGGGGTGGCCAAAGTTTTCTCTTCCAATATTGTTCTAAATTGTTTAATTGAACCAATTAAACCACCCAGACCTTGAAGTATCTCATCTGACCTGTTAAGCCTTGAGCAGTATGGCCCTCCAGGACTGGGATTGGACACCCTTGCTGTATAGATTTGAAACCCCAACAAAACAGGAGAACAAGAGCTTCCCCTACCTTCAGCAGCAGAGGCCAAGCCCTGGGAGGAAGAGGAGGTCAGGGTCTGCTCATATATCGAGAGCAGCTCCTCTTCTTCCACAGCGAAATACACAGGAACCATCGTCTCTGTGGCCAGCAGCTCCGGCTCAATCTCCATGAATTGCTGGGGGGGGGGGGGGGGGGGGGGGGGGGTCAAGCAGAAACCAAGATCACAAAACGAGAACCCCATACAAAAAAAGGGGTCTGTTTTAATGATCTGAACCGTGGTGGATCTCAATAACGCCACCTCAAAAGATGTATTTTCTGAGAACCAGATTTCACGGCATTGATACAGCAAGTAGTAGTTTTAGTAAGTGGTCAGTTAACCAACCCTTGAAGAAAACCCCACTTGGATCAATACAGAGTTAAACAGGGGCAAGAGTATTTAGATCACGCCACAATCTTGTAACAAATGCCAGGAATGGAAATAAGACTCCCAATGCACAGCAGTTTGATCCATTCCTGGTTTTACTATGAGTTTAACGAGAGACACCTGAGCTTGTCACCTACACACTGTGGCTAATCAAGCTGGTATTAAAACCTGGAATGGATTCATCTGCTAGGCAATACTTTCCATCTCTGATTGCCCATGCACACTAAACCTCGACATTTTAATTATTAAAACCTCAAATGAGAAAGTCAAGCAAGACTAATATAGTTTCTTGCAAAGCCACCCTGAAGGCAAATACCATAAGAGATTGACATGCCAGCGCTTGCAATAGTAGCAGGTTTCTATAGGTCACATTTAAAATATAATGAGCATCTGATACTGTTAAACTGAATGCAAACACAACCAGCCCTTTTTCCTTTGTGACATTGTGCATACATTAAAACTTAGCTGACTGCTCAACACATTTATCCAAATGTAATGCAAATGACATTCATAATAAAATGCACTTTGAAAAGCCAGAATTGATTGCCTGCTTGATTTAGGGAATATTGCCTCAGAGCTTTGCAGTGCTCCACAACGACACCAAGCGCTGCCCTGAAGCGAAATCTTCGAAAGTCAAAATACCCAAGACCCAGCTCTGGGTCTCATCAATTCCTCCCCTTACCTGCACAATGTCCTGGGGCATTGTGGACATGTTCTGTGGCAAGATGATGACCACAGCCCCCGCGGACTGGCGGAGTGCTTTCTGATACTTCTCGTAGGAGAAGTCAACCAGCCGCATTATCACGCATCGGCGACTGAGCACTTCTGCTTCCACCGTGCGGGCCTCCGTGTTTAACACTGAGCTCCTGGTACCTGGGCAGAGAGAGAGAGAGAGAGACAGAACAAAACAGCGAAGCATTACGCACTGGGACAGAACAGCTCTTCAATGCAGACCTCCAAGCACACCGAATGCCGACAGACTCCATTAAAAATATCAAGATACCCAAAACATTCAGAAGCTTTAACGCAAGACTTTTGAAAGTGGCCATTGAACAGCAAGCTATCTGGAAAGTGCTTGAGAGAACAAGAGGACTCGATGGCTCATACTCATACTCATTATTACTATGCACACATCACTGGCGAGAGACTCTGATAGCACTGGTCCTAGATGCTTCCAGCAGGCTTTCAGTAGAAGCATTGGGAATGGGTCAGGGCTGCAAAAAGCTATTCGTTCATCAAAAATAAAAATCCAATAAAATCACACAAGCAATAAAGACAGATGCACGCAATATCTAAAGACACAGCCCAACATTGAAATCACTGCAGTTCTTTGGACAATCACCAGACCTCAATCAATCAGTTGCCTGGTTTTGCAGTGTGAAGGAGGGTGCCAAGACACGCTCATTCCCGTTTCCATCTGCAGTGAGGCTGCGCTTCATGTTGACACTATCAGTAGCCACAGTAATGTGTATTTCCGCCTACACTATAGGCAGAAGACAACCCATTCAGTACCAAATGCACACGCCGTATTTACGTAGTTCGTTACATTACATTTAGACTTTTGCAGGTTAACAAAATCGGAGTAAGTTATCATAACAAAACAGTTCGATAACCTTTAAACAGGTAGATGACACCAGTTAAATGCGTCACAAAAACTACAAAGTACCTTGTCAAACGAGGGCTTAATAGGTTAAATCGACCTGACCCCCTCCGAATACTGATTTAATCACTGTATGAAAATCACTCACTTTTATTCAGGTGCTAGTTGACAGTTTTGAACGATCTTCCTACAATGGATTTGGACATTGCCCACCGGAATGCTGCGGCTGGTCCTGTGGCTCTTACTACACACACAAATGTGACGAGTCTTTCGCAATGCTCGCCAAGCACTTCGTTACAAACGTGTTATATACATTATTTTCACCCAGTCACTCAGGATGCTTACCATAAGCTTGCCCCTGTAGATCATACTGCTGCATGCGATAGACCGTGAATTCGTGAGCGGCCTCGGAAGGCAGCGGAGACACCAGAAACAGAACCGCCGGTAACAGCACGATAAAAGTCAATGGGAAAGAAGCTTTGAACATGTTCTCGAACACCTCGCTGGCTTCCTCGAACATGATGACGGGAGGGTGGAGATGGGACCGTATGCTGAGAATTTAAAATAAAATCAATTTAAAACAACAACAAAAAGAGCCACCTCGATCGATGCAATGAGTTGGCAGCTATCGCTCGCATGCAACAAGAAAGGTCATTCTGGCATTCGTGAAAGCCGTTTAGGAAAACTGAACGGCAGGGCGAGGGAGTCCTTCAGGCAAGGAAAGGCCACCTTTATATTTAAAAAAAAAAAAAAAAAAAAACTCCGAGGAAGAAGGATTTGTTGTTGTCAAAAAGCGAATAGAATACGAGAGACTAAAAATAAATATAATTTCAGTGAATATGATAAATCCTGCAACTAGACACCTAGTTCAGGGTGAGAGGTCTTTCAGGAGCTCACAGGCGTCTCTCTGCGGTCCTACTTGATTGCAGCAAAGGATTCTGGGTGTTGTAGTTGTCCAAATGGTACATGTACATTGAATTATTATTATTATTATTATTATTATTATTATTATTATTATTATTATTATTTTGGATTGGAAACTTTCCGATATATAAATTATTTAAGATGCTTCAAGCCACTGAACAATGCATTATTACTGTGCAGCGCATACAGGTTGACTTGTCGGTTAGCCAAATGTGCAATGAAGTTCAAAACAATATAATGCAAGAGCTGAATAAGTTACCGCAACACGAGCGGTGCGTGTCCTCGAACACTCTGGTACCTTCTGTTCCTCTTTCTACTGAATGCTAATTAAATACACGCTGTGCCTTGCACTTGTTGTGAGATACTTACACACCGTGCATTGTTAATGAACCATTACACTACTTGTTTAGTTGGGGGGTTTCTATACTGGGCAAAGGGATTTGTATTGATTTATTTCACAGACAATGGGGTGTCTGTTATATCAACTGAACACCAGGGGGCGCTGCAGCCCCGCTATTCAAAACCAGCAACCGCACGGTCTGGGTGTTTGCATAACCCGTCATTTATTTATTAGCTAAGACCTTCTGCTTCGTTTATTGCAGCGTGTAAAGCATAAAAAAGCTCACCACGATGCACCCCTCCTGCACTCGGCATTACATATAGTTTATATTACCACTCTGATAGTAATTCTTAAACGTATACCTGCATTGTATTACACTGAAACGCAAAGGCGTTTGTGCAATTTTCAATGAGAAATATCAATAGACATGCGGTATACTGTAAACTTGCAGAAGGGTGGCTGACGAATATGTAAAATTCAAATGAAATAGCACCGCGTTGTATTACTAGAGTACTGCCACAGGATTGACATTGACAGATTAATTAATTTTCTATTCCCACGTTCAAACAGAAGGTAAAGAACCATACCAATGAATCTATTTGCCTTTATAAAATATACATATATTCTGTATGTTCCCATATAACCCCATGTGTATTGTTTTTATTATATTACAGATTTAGTTAGAATATAATTTTGATAGATCGCTGAGTTGTCAGTGTAGATTAGATTTGCCACCTGGCCCCATAATTCCGGAACACTTTGGGACGGGACATGGTTTTTAAATTGCCCTTAAACTGAAAGCAATAAACAGGTGAATTGAGCGCTAAGCACTTGCTTAATCTATACTGCTTCTTAATTATCCGAATCATTGTGATAATACAAATCTTACAAAATAAAAAAAGCATCTTGAATAAACGTGTGTGTAGGTTTATTCAAGATATTTATTTTTATTTTGTACAAAATGATATTTCAGTTCTCAATATTTAAAATATGCTATTTATATCCTATTAATTAGTAATATATAGCCCTAATTTACATTGACTCTCCCAATTAAATAACAACACTGATACAGTGTTCACGCTGTCTGGGGTCAGGAATAGAGAACAGCTGCTCAGTATTAATGAGTTCAGTGGGAGAAGGTGAAATACTATTAGAAACTATAAAGAAACTTTAAAATATATATTAAAAAATATTTAAAACTATTAATAAAATAAATAAATATTGATGATGATGATTTCATTTGTTAAAAGCTATTATTGCATTGTCATGCTGCCTCAAGATAATTAATCACCAGAATCAATTTAGCAAAGGTTTAGAGCTCAATTCATGCTGTTTCCCTTCAGTTTAAATGCAACTTCAAAATCCTGTTCTGTCTCACAGTGTCCCGGAATTATGGGGACAGGTGGCGACCCTAGTCTACATACAGTTCAATTTTCCACTTGGCAACAACGCCCAGAAGGCTTTTTGATATAATGTCAATAGAAATTACATTTAGTGACTGTGAAAAGCGCCCAATCAATAGAAATGGAGTCTAGCAGTCTGTTTAGTCCAGCACTGGCGGCAGCAGCATCTCGCCCATACAGTGAGCTTCCTTTACCCAGAATCCATTTCATTGCATTCAGCAAACCTGGGATGCAAATCCCTGTCGTTCCAGTCCAGGTATTGGCTTCAACCATGTCTCAAATTAGCATCGGTTTAATGAACTGATCTGCTTGAAATGAAGCCTGATTGTGCTGTTACACTTTGAGTGTGTTGGTATGGTATGGTATGGTAGTGTGGTGCCATAGTGTATACCAGCCATGCTCTGGCAATTACACTAAAAGACAGTCAAATTCAATGACAACCATTTAGACTAAAAGTCTTTTCAATGTCCAAATAACTCTGAGACTTTGAAACGCTTGTTACTGAATTTTTGTTTATTTTAGTGTTTCTTAATTCAACACCTTTGAGTGTATATAGTAATGGATGAATGCTCGGGCAATGGTGAGCTAGGATGAAGGAGGACCTTATCCATATTTTATGGCTGAATGATACAAAACTAACACAATGTATCGTGGAACAGTTTGATTCACTAATATCTGATCTGTTCGTTCCTCTCCGGGGCAGAGTATTCAGAATTAAAGCATTCAGGGGGAGGAATCTAACAGTATAACCAGCTGAACTTGCTCTTTTTGGGCTTCCCACCAGGGTTTTTCCCGATGCTTTCAAGAGCCCCGATAAAACATAATCTCTGTTCCATAAGGCCCAAGAAAACAGGTCCCTGGCCATCACAAGGTTTTATCAGTCTGTGCTTGACAAGAGCAGATAGGAGACACATGACCGGACGCATTTCACAAGAAACAAACAAGAAAAAAAAACAAAAAACAGCACAGTGTTTTTATACTGAACTGAACTGGAGCTCTCAGGGCTTCAGCAACTAGGGGCGAAAAAGAAAAACGAATCTTCGAGAATCTGCCATGTTGGGAGTGATGCGATGATTTCTGCTAAATGATTAATCAATGCTTCCAGCCTCGCCGAAGCTTCCAGCAGGGAGCGGAGAGGACCAGACACCCCGCCCCTGCAGCAGATCAGCAGTGAAATGCGATGATGTCATTTGATTTGTTGGCAAGCCTCTCCAGTAAGTGGAAGATTAATGGCAAAACGATGCCCTCTAATCGCACGTAATGGACCCTTTGGCTTCATTATTTCCGTTGCCACAAGTACAAACAAAACCACCAAAAACAATCAGGTTAGCTAGGCACCAGCAAGGTTTTTCATTCATGACTTTACATGTACCTCAGCAATTAACCTTTAGGTGCAGGGCTTAGAAATCCAATTTTTGATCCTCTCCTGGGGCAAAATCTTGACAGGGAGTCAAAAAGACAGAAATGCATTATACATCCATATATATTGTATATATACTGATGTAAACAGTAATATATACAGTCATTTAGTCAGTCTATATATATATATGATTAGAGACTCTCCTATTTCTGCACCCAGGGGGTGACCGCCTGCAGGCAGAAAGGAACGCTCAAGATCATGCTGTGTGTATTATTGTCTTAAAGCTGTGGTGAATTTTAGTGTTCACCTGTATGTTAAATACTCATTCCTGGTGTCTGTTTACTACAGTAGCTCATTGCAGTTCTTTATGCCTTATCTTTATTTTATCTCTGGCTATGTTAACCTGACACCCACCACACTGTAGATCCACTTCCTGTGCAGCAGGTAAAAGGTTCCCCCCAGACCCTTATAAAAGTTTACCCTGGTAAAAGCACAGCAAAGTGTAATAAAGCACAGTGAAAACACGGTAAAGCATAGGTAAGCCTTGCACAGAATAGTGAGGTATGGTAAAGCATATTAATAAACATGGCAAACCAGGCTGAACTATGGAAAATGCACAGTATAGCCATGGGGAACACATGCGGTAAACCTTTATAAGGGGAAACTGCTGCGTATGACCTTTAAAGAAGCTTCTGAATTTGGGTAATTAATGTGTTTGTAATCATCATTTATTACTGTTGGATTTAGGTGTGCTTAATAAAGTCACCAGCATGTTGACCTCTGGGGCTGTCTCTGGGCAAGCCTGAGCAATTTCTGTAATGTGGCCATTCTAAAAGTAACCACTAGGTGTGACCGATAATTTCTCCCCCCCCTAAAACATTGCGTCTGTTAAAGATCTGCAATGAAAATTATCCACCTGGATGCAGAAACAGTAATATAAGATAAGACCACATATCATGGGATAAAAAACAGAACTAAATATTCCTTTAAATGTGTGCAGGTGGGATTCTAATGCACGTTGCACAGGGAGCCCACAGATCGGCAGGTTCCTAATAAATGAGCTTTGCTTCAATTCTTAAAACGTAAACAATTTGCAAGAATATTATTTTTGTCTGAACGAGAAGCCTTTGCTGTTACCCCTTTAAATACCTTCAAATAAATAAACAAGATTTTAAAAAAAGAAACGAGTGTGCAGTTTCAAAAAGGAACCAGGTTCGATGAATAACTTATCAAGGCCGGTGAAGCAGTTATCTGGCAGAGTAACATCACAAGGGCTTCTTAATAAAAGTCATCTTAATGAGAAGGGACAGCTTTCCTGTAACGCTAAGCCTGCTATAATGGATGTTAGGGTTTTTGGAGCCAGATATTCCATTAGGTTGCATTAAGTGTGCTCAAGATTCAAGAGATCAGTCATTCCTGCAGATCCTGTTTCAAAGCTGTTTACTCTGAGGTGTGCACTCATTCCAGATGACTACTGCTGCTATTTTTTGGTCACTGCTAGTAATATTTAAGAGTGGATGAAGATGGACACATGCTGTCCTCTGAAACGTGTGCTGTCAGCTGTCTGCTTCTTTTCACTCTGCAGGCCTGCCATGCAGCCACCTCAGAGATAGAGCGTTGGAGGACTACACCGCTCTGGGCTGCTGCAGGTCTGCAGGAGTAGCTGGGCAGTGCTCGGCCAATTGTGCGGCACCTCCTGAGAACTCCCATCCACGGTTGGTAGTGGAATGGTCTGGACTTGAACTGGTGACCTCCAGGCTTTAGGGCGCATCCTTTGCACTCCACGCGGAGTGCCTTTACCAGATGCGCAACTCGGGAGACCCCCCTACTCCTGGTCTTTGTTCCAAATTTTTTAGTTGAACCAATTAAAAATCCAGACCCTGAAGGATTTCACTGTAGCATTTTATCAGTTAAACCTGGAGTGGAATGGCCCTCCTGGACCGGGATTGGACACCCCTGCTTTACTGGCATTTTCCCATCTTGGTTGTTCTACAAAAAAAACCCAGCATATTTTTACAACATTTAGCTCTGTAGAGATGTATTCAGATATAACACTTAGTTCTAAATTACATAGCACATAGCGCCACTTTATGGACAGATATTGTAATTGCGCTTGTACTTCAAACCAAGATTTTCAATGATTGTTTACAGACATAGTCCCATCCATAACACTTCATCTCATATTTATGATATTTCGCTGGTGCTTGCAGAGGCTGGCAATCAAAGGAGCATGCCTTTTAAATGTCAAAGGAATCCATTTATAATGCAGTTTGTTTTTGTCACCTGATTCTTGCTTTGGCTGGTCAATGAGAATGAAGGGTTATTATTCTTGATAACAAAGCAGGAGACCTCATTTCCCCGGGAGAAAGCAGCTCCTTCTCTCAAGAGGTGTCCAGTTTCACGAGCGTCACTGCTTCCCCTGAGGAATGAAATCCAGAGACAGTTCACTCAGTAAAGCTCTTTAAACACAAGGCAATATGACATAGCAAAACTACCCATGGAAAATGAAACACAAATGGATACAGAATCTATTTTTCCAAAGGCTGAGTGCAAACCAGTTACCTTACTTCCCTCACCACTCTGCTGAAGGATCAGCTTGCATAGGTAGTTAATAGCGCTCACCAGTAGGGGTCAGCATTATCAGTACCTTTATCAGTGCATCACTAAACATGTCACATCAAAAGTCTCTCTGAGACTTAATGAGAATTCATATTTAAAAAGCAGTTGATACTATAATTTTTTTTCGTTACTGTCTTTTTATCTAAAAATATTTGCAAGAATTCTGAGTGGTTCTTATTGCAATTATTTAAATGTTGTGTTTTTTTTTTTTCAATACTTTTGATAAGTCTGTGTCAAGGTGCTAACCTGAGTTCCGGAATTCTCTTCAGTTCTAGTCGCCTGCAATTGATGTCTTTAGAAAATTAAGAGCCAGAGCCATCTAGTGACCTGCCACTTTGGATCACGTTTTCTTTAGATTTTCTGGCAATGCTCTAGCATATATTGCAGATGTCTGTGGTAGTCAAAGCAACACAGACAGGGGTTAAAAAACCCACATCGTTTGAGTACCAGCAATAAGAGGCATAAGAGAATTATTGCAAACATAATGACGCTGCTTACTCACGCGCACACAGTATTCAACAAGCGTATCAGTTGTTTTGTCAAGAGAGAAAAAAAAAAAAAAAGATATCCTGTTACAATTTCTAAACAACAGCACCTTCGAGAGGAAGTGTTATATTTTTTTTAACGATTGTTTTTGCAAATATCTGAGGCAGTTTGCGTCTGTAAAAGTGTCTGCGTCAACTCCTTCAACACACGCCGTTAACCACTTCCTTGGGTATGTTAACCACCCTGACACCACCAGTGAGCCCTACCCTGCACCACTCCTTTCTCCAAACCGCTGCGGCGCCTCTCCGTGAAACCGGTCTTGCACCTATAATAAAAAAAAAACAAAAAAAAACAAGCTGCATTTGAAACAGAACCACAGCCTGGACATGACTGGACATGATGCTATGAAACATGATATAATGACAGCAGACTGCATGAAATTTTTTGGGGGGCGCATTAGAATATACCACGATATAACAAAAACCCCTATATGTGATGAGTTGTTTTTAACTGCGTTAGTTGTCCTAAGTTTGTCAAAATTCCAGTACAGATGTCACCCCCCTGCACAGGACAGTAGAGAACAACTTGAAAATACATCCATGATATAATGGTACACACTGGTAACGAGGCAACACGCTGCCATATCACAACACAATATGCGTTCCAAATTCATTGTGCTGCTCAGTGACAGTGATGCTGTGCTCTGCTGATGGGTCTGCCAGCTAAGGTTGCTCCATGTTAATATGCTGATGTCGGTACAGTGATAGGATTACTCAGATATTTCTGAAAGAGGTGATGCATTTTCTTCCTGCGCTGCTCAGTAAGTGCTGAGCATCTTTGTTGCCACAGAAAGGCACTGCAAAAAGATTCTGTTGTTATTTGCAGTCTGAGTCTCTTTGAAGCAGCATCTGAAAGGGTCATAAATAAAGCAGCAAATTGCATGAGGTGAAAAGCATCTTCCGTGTGGGCTGAGCTCTTAATGTAATAAACTCAGCAATGGAAACACAGGGCCATTAAACTCCCACAGCACTTCCATCAGAGTGGCAGAGTAAATAGATATATTACGACTGCATGGGTAAGAAGTGTGGGCTGTCTGATCGCACTTCTGCATGAATTAGTAATGGAACTCATATTAGCATTTTTTTTTTTTTTTTCTGGAGAGAAAAGGGAATTATATCAACTATTTGATTATTTATTTTTTCACTTGAGACGTTAAGCCAGCACTACTACTACTACTACTACTACTACTACTACTACTAATAATAATAATAATAATAATAAATAATAATAATAATAATAAATAATAATAATAATAATAGTAAAATGCCCCAGACAGAACAAAACATTTCCTTTCAGCTCTGAGAATTTCCAGCGATCCAAAGTCATTTGTTTCCACTCAATTCATGTTAACGGTGGCGGATCAAAATGATCTCCAACCTTTGAATCATTAGGATAGAGCCCTCCTTGGCGTTTTTGAAAACGTTCACAGCAATAATGCTCCAACAAGACTCTCAACAGCGTCGGTATTTAGATGAATTGAATACACTCCTTAATATCTTTTAGTACAAATAGCAGTGGGCGTTGGCAGCCAGCATCTGTAGTTATTTAATATCCATTAATCAGCCAGAAACGCACAATAACCCTTCTTAACATTGCTACATAATCAGACTACATTTCCGCTGCAATGAAGAAAACAAAATTACGTGTGCTTTAATTATTTATTATATGCATAGGCTCTTTGTTCTCTCTGAATTTAAACCAGGGCGAACAGCAGAGCCTGAAGCAAACTGCGTGGTTATTTAGATTCAAGAACGTTGCTGGCATTTCTTTATGTGTGTGCTATCCAGGGATGGGAATAAGACTCCTGTTGCAGAGCCATGTGCAAGCAAGGCATTCACTTCTGTTGTCTTTTCTAGTTTCTTTCCTGTAGTTCACTTTTATTGCCACCAGTGTTGAAGAACCCTTTAGGGCTATGAAGCAGAAATGAAGCCAGTGAGCCGTGATGTTTTTCTCAAAAGTCATTATTTTTTGGAAGCAATGGAGAACCTTTTTACTTTCTTTCTTGCAGATTACTCACAAAGGGGCTTCAAAATACCACTGCCTATTTTTACAAAGTAAAATAATAAATCGATTGAGAAACCTATAAAATAACCCTATAACCCTATTAATTCTATTATTTAATTGCAGGCAAATGGAGAGCGCGCTACAAGCAAGATGGAGGTTCCGAGTATAGCCATGAATTTGTTTGATCGAGATTTGCAAACCAAAAGCCGTGATTGGTATTGCATCCCCAGTATCCAGTAATAAATCTGCAGTGGGGTTTATTACATTCATAACTAGTCACTAGCACTATAAAAGCTGCTCCAGTTTTCAGCAGGGAAATGTAATAATTGGCACACACTGTTTGCTGGAGCACGAGTTGTTCCTGAGAACATTTTTAAAAAGCAGAACCTTTCAAAACTGCACGGGAAACGTCAGCTGCACACAATCATTATTATATTGTGCGCTGTGTTCCTGCCATTGCCAAACACAGGAGACCCTGGCAGTGAGAGCAGCGTGCTGTGGACAGGCTGCTGAAGCAATACAGGATGTGGAGTGACACATTCTTCAAACCCAGATTACAGTCAGAATCCTAGCCTGCTTCTGACAGCAGTGCATTGTAGAGGCTATAGTTTATGTGTTCAGCTGCTGTCATGTGTTCTAGTGTGCTTTTGACCGACGCTATTGGCTGTGTTGATGTGCATTCTATGCTTCTTTAAGAGTGTTGGCTTTGATATTCACAATAGCAGGGGTGGCAATAAGACTCCCATTGCATAGCAATTTGATCCACTCCTGGTTTTATAAGACACATCTGAGCTTGTTGCCTACACACTGTGGCTAATCAAGCTAGTAGTAAAACCTGGAATAGGTGAAAGTGCTATGGAACAGGAGTCCATCATAAAGGAATACTAACAATGTGCTGTAGCACTCTATAAGAAACTACAGACTCAGAGCTTCTAACATCCACTCAGAAAGAATGCCATGCTTTAATAACTCTCTGTGTCAAAAAAAAAAAAAGTGCTTCTTGCCTTTTAAAATGGGTGTGCTGCTGTACTATCTGGCTGGTGAGCTCCATGCAGACAGTAACGATTGCTTGTTTTGTGAAGCGGCTGCAATTTAATTCTGAAGGCGTCTACCTGTCTGCCACTGCCAGTGATGTGATAATGAGCCGACGAGGTGATCGAGGCTTGAAACGGCTTTCAATTCCATGCAGCTGGCTAATATAAGTTACAAAGACCCAGATTCAACCAAGTGAAGTCTGAACCAGGGGGGCTTGACTCAATGTTCCTATTATTATTATTATTATTATTATTATTATTATTATTATTATGATTATTAATCATTTAGCAGATCCAAAGCGATACAGAGACTAGGGATGAACTATGCTTAGGAGCTGCTGCTGCAGAGTCTTTTACCTTGGTTTTACATCCCAGTGTATGAATTAAGTGACTTGCTCAGGGTCACACACAGTGAGTGAATGACTGAGCTGGGATTGAACCAGGAACCTCCTGGTAACAAGCCCCTTTCCTAGAAAGGTGTTGGAGGTGTACTGGCAGTCCTGTTCACTTCAGTTTGCAGGACACAAACATCTACCTCAGTATTTTCTCAAATAAGAATGAGCTGATATATCCTGTTATCAGTGCTCCCTCATGGTTCACTAATTCCCAGGTTCACGTTTAGACCATGTTGACAGGAGATTGCACATCTGCTACATGTTACTGCATAAGGGCAAAATTCGATTTATTTCGGTATTTCACTATATCTTTAAGGCAGATATTTGGGTAGCACTGTATACATTCACTCGGGTCATGCAGCACAGAGAAAGGTAGTTTGGAGTTCTCTGTAGCTCTTACTTCAGATCTGTGTAAGGATCTATGTCAGCCCACCTCTGTGCACTCACTTCAGAGATCCATAGTGCTGTGCAGCACCTTCGCTGTTGCCCCCCCTCCCGCTTTGTCGTGGCCGATTTCCAAGAAGTTACTGCATACGACGAAACATACAGTACTGAGAAGTGACTGTACAGCGCTAGTGGTTCCCTGCAGCTTACATCATATTTAAGCAATGTATGACCCCATAATGAAGTTTCAAAGCCCTGACACAAGTGGGTTAGAAGCTGACAAAACACAACATTGTAATGTGGTTTAGCTGCTGACTACCTTTTGTACAGGGTGTTGAAATCTTATTAAAACTCGTTCTTGCTCACACAGTGTTCCCATTTCGAGGACTCTCAAATTCCTGACGCAATTAAAGCATATTAATAACATTATCAGTAAATCCACAATGTTTTAACGTTTGCCACATCAACGCACCCTATCACTGATGTCGCCACTGTGGAATTTTGTTTAAAAGACTACTTGTTTGTTTTTTTTATCAACTTCTTAAAGTTCTGGGGGTTTTTTTGTATTCAGCCGATGAAGGACTTATAGTCCAAAACGTCCTGATAATTGATTTGTAATTAATTATTCTACCTTTTTAAGTACCTAAAATATCCTTTTCTTTTTTCTTTATTTATATATATATATATATATATATATATATATATATATATATATATATATATATATATATATATATATATATATATATATATATATATATTTATGACTTACTACAGGGGCTTTTAAAAATGTGTATTATATTGTGTAATAATTATCACTGAAGGTATGGGCTGTGGGTTTAGATTTCTACTGTATATGTGTGAATGTTAAAGTTATATATTTGAGAATATGTTATCAGATTGCATATACGTTATTTACAAATTTAAAAAAAAATCTAGAGATATATTTATAAAGAACAAATGGATTTCAGTAGTAGAGCTTCTAATCCGAGGCAGGCTCTAGCCAGGCAGGCATGTTGGAGACTGTACCTACAGACAGTAGGAGGGATCTGAAAGAGGATTACACAGCCACTTGTCTGCTGCGTGGCTCCTGTTTTTAAGACAGCCTGTCCTGAGAGATAGCGCTTCAATCCATCGCTGGCTGTGTATGTGCGTGTGTGCGTGTGTGTGCGTTGTGATGCAGAGTGCAAATGTGCATTGCAGCCTCTTCTCTACATCTGCAGCAAGCATCTCCTGGAGCGACACATAATTCCGAAACTGTTTAGTTTTGTAGGATCTAGCGTTAAGGGCTATTCTCGTCTGCTCCTGTTTCCACAATCACCAGCATCCTTAGACCAAGCAATCCAGTCACGGATACAGGAATGCGGCTGATGCCAGAGAGGTTTAGTTAACACTTTTGCACAGTTATTCTCTCGACCACAAATACCTCTCAGCTCTGGTCTTTAATTCACGCTTTCAGCCTTTCTCAACTGATGTGGAATTGATAGGAGTTCATGAAGAAGCAAAAGGGCTTTGAAAATCTAACAGCCCTCTCGTTTTGCAGTCGGCTCCCACGACCCCCGAGTCCTGTGTTTCACCTCCTGAGTCGGCAGTTTAAAAGGCTGTGTGCGAAATAGCCTTTGAGCGCTGCTTGCACACCTTTTCAAATAGCTTATCAGCAGCCTTTTTCTCGTTTTATCAGCGTGTGTCTCCGTATCTCTCTCAACAGTGTGTGTGTGTATATATAAAAGCAAACAAGCTTTTCATTCCAAAGACTTACCCTGTAACCAGTATCTGGAACAAACATCCCCCTGTCCTTTCACACAGTCTGTATTGAAGTGTTTATATTTCTACTGTCGGTAATGTGCGCCACTGTTGTTTTTTGTATTTTTTCGTTCATTTAAAAAGATCAGCGGCTTTCCTTACCCAGCTGGATCCCAGAACATTTTCTTTATGCTGTGTGCTTGTGCCTGGGGCAATAGTTCGAATGGCAATAGCCCCGATTTCAATTCAATTCAAACCAATCAGGAGCTCCCCCTCTTTTCGGGACCAGCTCCAGTCTTGAAGGAGGAACATGGTTTTAGGACATGCAGCTGAACGAACGCCTGGTCTTGTTGATCACTTCTCACATCCACCGTCTGTGGAAACCTGAAACTGGTAATCATTAAATTAGGGGAGGATGAAAGGGATGCATCAGTGCTTGCCTCAGTGATGGTAGCCAGCTGACTGTGTTCCTCTCTGCAAGGGAGATCTTTAGCTTATTTTCAAGCTGTACTCCAAAAGCAGCATAATTACGTTATTCCAGTTTTAATAACTCATTTGAGAAGAAAATAACATAATCTGACAAAATGAGACTTTAAATGGCCCGTACTGTTGCAATTCCTCACTCTATTGTGTCCCCTGCATTCATTACAAACCTTAAAGAAGGTTTCCCGTGTCACTATAGAGTATTGAACAACCCCGCCAGTGGCAAAGGTAAACAAACACACCTTAAAGGGGAAAGCCTTGTTTTCTTTATTTTTCAGGTCAGTTATACTGATATACCACCCCCCTCCCTCCCCCTAAACACACACACCAGCACAATTCACACCCTCACAAATATGAATCAAATCCACTGGTAACTGGAGACAAGGTCAGCAAGCACGAGATCCAAGCTCCCAACCAGTAAACCAGCTGGTGTTGGAATTTTTCTTGGGGGGGAAAAATAAGATGGTGGCCCTTTAAGCAGTAAATTATATAAAGGAGCAAAAACAAAAAGAGAGAGAGGGAGAGAGAGAGAGAGAGAGAGAATCCTTGCTGAGCGTTCATTAGAGACCGGGGGAGTCTTCCGGCTTAAGGCTACTGCAGTTGAAAGAATCAAGAAGTCTGGGTGGAGCTCAGCAAATGGGAAGAAAGGAAAAGAGAAAAGTGGAGCGAGGGAGAGGAGCGATGCTGACCTCCGAGAAAATCGGTGCTTGTTTTGGATAGGAGCCTCGCTGCTCCCTCTCTCTCTCTCTCTCTCTCTCTCTCTCTCTCTCTCTCTCTCTCTCTCTCTCTCTCTCTCTCTCTCTCTCCCTCTCTCCCTCTCTTCCTGCATTCTGTATTTGTTGCTGATGTATTAACAGCAGTGACTCATCATTGGTAATTCCTGATTCCTCTGGAGCTGTGTGTGTGTGTGTGTGTGTAAATATGCAGCTCAGAAGTAGTGCTGTGGATTGGGATCTATCTTGAAGGGAAGATAAGTGTGGCTGGCTGGAGTCTACAGTCTGAAGAAAACCAAACTGCAACCAACCAGGCCCTTGCAATCTTTTTTTCCTTTTTTTTTCTTTTAAACTTTCTATTTTTCCCCTGCTCGGAGCTCCACGTCTGGCATGTGATCAGTTTTCGGATCAGGTAGGTTCTCTACTGTGCTTTTGTGTCTGATCTCCACTTTATAGTCCACATTACTGTAAAATGCTGTGTTTTCTATACAGCAGATGTACAGTTCCTGTAAAGTTTTTTTCCTGGCCGTATTGCCAAACTTTGTTTCAAGTTTTAAGTAACAACCTGTGTCTAATTCTTCTGTACTGTATCAGTTTCTATGTAATTTTAATATGATACTGTATGTAAATGTCCCACTTTAAATCAAAAATGAGGGTGTCGGAAAATGTTATAATGGAAAAGTCTGTTCTACTTAGTTTAAAACCAATGATTTTTGGTTTCACTACAGCATGCCTCTAAAGGTAACTTTACAGTATGCTAGACAAAGTACTTTTATTCCAAAAGTTTTTTTTTTCTTTTAAACACACAAGCACAAAATTTAGAACAGTGTCTATATATACAATACGAGAAATGAAGACAGACCTGCGTACATAGGAGTCTTTATAAGCGGGCACATTGAGGAAATATACAGACTGATCGGATAATACAGGCAGACATTTCAAAACTGTTCACAAGTAGTTCAAACGAAGCAGGGGGGAAGGTTCAAACACCACACCTTGCAGGGAACAATTCTAGGGGGGATGTGGGGCGCTACCCGACTGCTTCATAAACGGTGATCATAATGTGCCTTTCTTTTTTTTTTTTTGTAAGACAAATACCTTCTGATTGGCACTGAGTTTCAAGATTCATTTGTTTATTCTCTAAAAAGGCCGACCCCTGGCTTAGCGCTTGCGGAGAGAATCCACGTTGTTAAATTGGCCTTTGATTACGCCTCCTGATACCAGACAAATCGCGTGACAGGTTGACCTTTCAACTTAGCTGGGCCTAGCTGCATTCCGGAATTGTATCGAGGCAGCAGGAGTCAACAGAATGGAAAGATCACAGTCTTGCAGGAAGCACAGACTAAACAGAGAGTCAACTAGGACTCAGGTGACCTAGAGGCCTGATACACATGGCTATCTGGTTGGGGAAGGGGGGGGGGGGTAACATCAAAGACCTTGCAATAAAGCTAATTGCACACAATATTGTTAAGGTTCATCCGAATGGTAATTTTTTTTCATGCATACGTGTCTCAGTGAGAGAATGAGACGTCCATGCCACAGGGGTGAAATGAACTCAGAAGGCATAATTATCGATTATCTCATGTGAACGGCAGGGCACGGCATATTTTAGGGCTGTCCCTAAAAAGCCAATCTTTGCAGAAGAAACAAGATTCCCTTGCTTCAGCACAGAGCAGGTGTCACTGGTGTGGGGTTGCAGTTGCAAGTCCCAGGGCCTGCGCGGAGTGAATTTATTGGGGAGCGCTGTTTGCATCCATTATCGAAGAACAAGGGAACAAAATAAATCCCAATTAACCTCCAGACCCCTAAAGCAATATTTGTTTTGCTGCTAAATCCTAGAGAGGGAAACAGGTTGCTAGGCGCCTGAAAATTGCATGAGCCAGTCTCTAATATTTTTTTCTCATTCCAAGGCTTAATAGAAAAAACACAAGTTGCTGTGCCAGTCAAAATACCACCCTCAGGTCTTGGTGGCGCAGTAGGCCCCATGCCTTAGCATTTCATTCTTCTGGTCAGGGTTCCAAACGTGTTTTGTATTGGATATTAAAATTTAGCGCTCCCATCCCTCAAGGCAACTTGACGTTTTCATATTCTGTTGTAAACCACGCTGTAGTGGAGTCTATTTTAATTAACTAAACAGAGACTGTTCTAAATACCACCGCAACCTTATATCAATCATGCTTGTGTTTACCTTTATTGACCCACTTAATAACAATTAAATTAAAATACAGAACATTGAGGGGAGAGATTTAAAATAGTTAAGACATCATTACTTCTGCTACTTATGCTGCTACTATTAATAATAGTTAATAATAATTAACGAATAAGAATAAGACAAAATAGTAATTAATAACAGTTGGCACTTGTTGTCCATCTTGCAAGACGTCATTTTTTCCATCTGTTTAATAGACACTGAGATCATTTGAAGGTAACCTGTGTTGCTCTTTGAACTGGCAAATTCAACCAGTTTCTTCCAGCAGAACTGCTGATCACACTGGGCGGAGAAGCCCTCACTGTTAATGTGGCTATCAGGCTCTGCAATGTGATTATTGGGTTTGCTTTTATGTCTGGTGTTTTTCTTTCAGACGGAAATGGAGTGTAATTTTCAGCCGGGAAGACCGGATTTCAATGCCTTTATTTATTTATTTATTTATTTATTTTTGTTTGCAATTTGCTGGTGTCAAGTAACGGCGCTCTTGTAAGCAAGATTTTATCTGACCGCTCAGTAAGCTGACGTTTGTTCTACTGGCCGAAATGAAACAGCAACCCTTTCAGATGCCTGTCTGATCATAGACAGGCGCTGTCTTACTCTGTCAGTCTCTTAATCAGCAGAGGTACAACTGAAATATGACCCTCCATAGCTATTAAACACTCCACATGTAAGATTTCTAAACACAATTTACACTGGCAGCAAACACAATGTAAAAGTAATGTAAAGTGCTATAATAAAAAATATACTTCATGCATGGTAAACTTCTGATAGATTGCATGGATTTACCATTATGTTCTTGAACGGGCCAGTAAAGACCCACTCGTAAGAGCACATCTATAGGTCCCTATTAGGGTTGATACATAATTTATAAAATATATATATATATATATATATATATATATATATATATATATATATATATATATATATATATAGTTTAGATGTTTTATTTAACATAGTGTAATCAATGAAACTACAAAATGATGTACTGAAAGTCTATCGGAACAGAAGTATTTCATGTTAGATTTCAAAATGGCACATTTTTCAATTTTTGTCAGTTTTTCTTTCAGTGTATGGAAAACTACAAAGCGGGGTGTAATTCAGCATGTTAACGTCACATTATTCAACAGGCTTCATTTGTCTTTATGAAGCAAAGTGTGTTCATTCTGTAGGGTGAGGCAAAACTTTTGGCCAGAGCTGTAGATATAGTACAACTAATGCCCACTTAATGTAAGGGAAGAAATGGGTTTGTTTGTTATTAATAGTCCCTCATTAAAGCTCCCCATATTAAAATCATAGCAAAGTGTAATAAAGCCTGGTAAAACATAGGTACGGTAAGCACTGTAAAGCCCAGATATGTATAGTAATATTAATATTATATTAAAAACATGGCAAACTATGGTGAACTATGGGAAATGCATAGTATAAGAGACACTTAGTTATATTAAAGCAGTCTGCTACAGTACTACAATCATCTGTGAGCCTCTGTCAGTGCAGTATTTGTTCCATACTTGCCAGCATTTGGAAACTGTTCAGGGGACGCTTGTACAAAAAACACTCCATCATATAATAATAGACGTATCCCCTCAACTGAACACCACACGACCTGCCTGATAGTAAACACAGACACAACGAAGCATTCTCACCTTTGTATACCGGTAAGTTAGTGATCAAAAGATGTGTCAGCCACAGAGGAGAACAGCTAACTCTGCTGTGCAGAATAAATGTTGTTTTGTTTGTTTTTCTATTTGTAAATATTCTTCCGATGCATCGGGACGCGGGACATTTGAAACGAAATCGGGACTGTCCCGCCCATATAGGGACTGTTGGCATGTATGTTGTGCAGGTTTCTCTAAAAATGACATCATGTTATTGGAAGGCATTAACGTGTATGTGACTCAGTCTTTACAAGTTCATTCTGTGTGAGAACGTTTTTTTCTCCAGGAACTCTTGTGATGTAATGTGATTTCTTTCCACCAGTAGACCCTTGGTTTACTCTGAAAAACAGATCTATAAATAACTTATGGAGCATGCACAGATGATATGATTAGAAGCTTGTATTATAACTTTGTGCTAGGTGGGGGAAAAAAAAAAACAGCTGTTGGATAATTTAGCCCACAGTGAGAAAAACTATAGCCAACCTGTCATATAGTTAAATTACACACTGAACTTAAATGAGGTAAAATAATTAATTAAATAAATAAATAAACTAATTTAATATTATTAAAGTGGTCAACATTTTTTTTTTTTCCTGCTTCCTCATTTCCTAAGAAGGTGCTTCCTGTGAAAGTTTTGTAGCATTCTAGCAGGCAGAGCAAGGAAGCTGGCAGTGCCACTGCTTGAGCTATCTCTCTGTAAATATGATGCCAACTGAGTCTTTCCCAGCCTCTAAAGAAATGTAAAGACTTAGGGGAATAAGGGCACACTAGTCAAAAAGTTTGTCTCCTTGACTTATTCGTATCTTATATTTTGAGCGTTTTTAAGTTATGAGCCTCGAGGGGAATGCTGGTGTCTCAAAGCACAAACCACGACTGCTTTATTTATTTATTTTTCTCTTAACGTGTTAACCTTGGTGTCCTGTACTCTTTCTATCAATAAACAAAACTGGGTTAAAAAAGGTTGTCTGCATACCATTTAGGTATTTCATTGTCTGACCCCCAGACAAGTGCCTTCATTCAGCTCGGGTTTTCATGAGGTCACAGAGGAACCAGAGCCAAGACAGCAGGCGCCTGGGAATAATTACCCGGGATTCATCGAGTGGATAGTGATGTCAACACAGAAACATTTCCTGCTGCACACACCTGTCAAACAGCAGTGCCGAGGAGCATGGAGGAAAACAGCTCCCCCGTCCAAACCTCTCTGTCTTCAACCTGTCAGGAAAACAGAAAGATTGTTAACACTGCAGCCCACCAAGCTACCAATCAGTACGAATCTTAAACAGTCCCCCTTGCAGGGGCGGGACAGCACAGTGAGCGAAGCAGGACAGGTACGCACACAAAACAGAGCAGGGCTGTTTCACACATACTGCAGATGCTGTACCTAGAGAGGCTTGGTTAGTTTGAGTACTGGTGTTTAAACGACGGCAGAAGAAAGAGCTCTAAATTAAAATAATATTTACCTTCGGGCATTCCCATAGCGATTTTACCTCTTCTAAGATTGTCTTGCAAAATTGCTGTATCGGCAGGAGAATGGGATACGCTACCAGGAGAGCAAGGATGCAGGTTTTCAAAGCAGGTCTCTTCCCTATGTAGCGTTAGAATACCTTGATTGTATTGTAAGGTTGTTTTGTTGTAAAGGCATTGATACGCCTGGGCTCTTATGGGGTCGTAATTAGGGTTACAGTGGGGTTGTGGGGTTGTGGGGTTCACCCCCCCCCCCCGTAAGAATAGCAGCATCTCTTAAAACGCTCCTTCCAGAATGCTGTTCACACATTGTGTTGCCTTGTTATTCTGTGAAATGGATACCTGTTCTTATCTAAGAGGCTCTAAGCTGCAATTCTTTACAAGAATGCAAAACTAGGGGTGTGGGGGGGGGGGGGGGGGGGGGGGTGAGGGTAGGTACTCGGGAACACTATCCCAGCGACTGGGCTGAAGGATACCGATTTAAAAAAGCTCCTTTGTTCCCCAGCTCTAGCATCTGCAACACAAACTGTTAAATAAGACACGGGCTATTGTGGGATCTTAAAGTTACATTCTCCCCGAATATATCAGTTACCAACAGGCTGTATATCATCTTGGTCTAGCACAGGTGTTATAAATGAAAACGACATGAACTGTTAGAGCTGCTGGCTCCGTGGAAAGCACATTTAAGAATCAGATGCAGGATATCCATCACCACCATGCCTTAGTTTGAACCCACTTGTATCAATGCTCTACAACAACAGGGCCACAAAACTATAGTTAACTGAAAAAGTCAGGGGAGCTCCAAGTTGCCTGCCTTCCTGGTTTGCCATGATTGTTAATCTGCTTTACCATACCTTGCTGTTCTTTGCAATGCTTACGTGTGTTTTGACATGCTTTCACTGAGCTTTATTACACTTTGCTGTGCTTCTGCTATGGGAAGCTTTTATAAGGGTCCCCATCGCTGAATTCTGTGTTTCTGTTGTCTTCGACAGGGTCTGCAGCCGCGCAGGAGCAGGTCTGGATCGGAGGCAGTCCCCCCGACCGCTGCGGCAGTGTGGGTTCCTGGCATCGTGATTTGATGCAAAAACAGAATCAAAAATCACATTGCCAGGGATTTCCGCACAGCCACAGTCCTCAGCGACCTGTCATTGGAGATGCGACTCCAGCTGTCACTGTTTATGGAACGTGTTGCAATAGCAGACGAAACCGACAAAATCCTAAAACATCAGTAAATCCATGTTACTTTTCTCAAGGTCTTTTCTGCATCACCCAGCAGCGCACTCTCTTTCTGAAGGCACAGAGCTTAGCTAATTGGCGAGCATTGTTTCTCCCGGTATGTTGTTCACAGTGGCTAAGTTCAGTGCCCTAGGAGAAAAAGTGGATTGGATGCAGAGCAGGGGTCCGTGATCCGAGCTTGCCTTTCAAGGAAGGGGAATCTAAAGCAACAGCCCGGAAGGGAGGCTGGCAGATTGCTCTAAAAACACTCAGGAATGTTGCATACAAGTCGAGCCAGTGTAAGCCTGTTCCACTTCACTCAACCGAAAGTGCATGTGCCTTTGACAATTAACAGGAGGTTTACAGCAGAACAGACAGAGCTTATGAACTTTTAGGTGAGTCAGAATCAAAGGCACGGTGCGCAGTGCCGTAAGCGGCTGGGAACTTTTCAATTACTGTAAGTTTGCTACACCTGGTTATTATTATCCCATACTATACTATACAGCTATGGCCAAAAGTGTTGCAATATAATTTTGTAGTTTCTTTGATTACATGATGTTAAATAAAAGATCTAAACATGTTCATATAGTTTATTTTTATTTTTTATTATGTCTCAATCCTAGAAAAACATAGCTGTGGACCCAGTATAAACTGTTAGGAAATCTACAGAAGCAGCAGATTCAGCTGATGCTAATAATAATAATAATAATAATAATAATAATAATAATAATAATAATAATAATAATAATAATACACTTATGGAGCAACAAAACATGTGTTATTTACTCTTTCGCTGGAGGTCACTGCATTGGCTGTGAAGTCTCTTTTTTTTATTCCACTTGCATTGGCCAGGAAGATTCAACCCAGAGCAATATTCCCTCGGAGCTGACTTGCAGCACCAATGGTGTTTGGACCTCCAGTGCCTACTGAGCTGATATCAGTGTGTCTACAGAATACTGGCTCAGTTCAGCAGGAACAGGAGTGAAACCCAATTCACACCATCCTCTCAACACCGTCCAATCAGAGTGCAGAAAACCTGCAGGTTATTCAGTCACAAAGCACAGCCAATAATGTGCCTTTAAGCATCCAACCACGTGCCCCTCCTCCCGAGCCCTACATGAACCAGCAGACTGTGTGGCATTGTGATTGGTAGTTACGTGTTTAAAAAGCCTTGTTTCTGATTTCTGACACTTGCTGGCTTTGATCTGGTCAGTGACGGGTGCTGTAAAAAGGGAGGGGAGAGAGAACCACCAAGGTAATGTTTGGAGCTTCTACCAGAGGGGCTGGTGGAGCTGCTTCTGTGGCCCACCTGGTAGAACAGGGGAGCCGGGGGTGCTGCAGCATGGTTTCCATCATATACAGGGGTTACAGTTTTGTTCAATGGCTTTCAGCACCCCCAAATTGTTCTAGTGTCACTGGCTGCCACCACCTGTAACATTGCCTCTTTAACAAAATCTGAGAGAGTTATCATAACGATTGCAAATGAAGACCATGGCACTTAATTGGCGAAAGAACTACTAAAAATCAAAAGCACACAGATACTGGTGTGTCGTTGACCTGAACAGGGCACAGAAGGAGTAACGCAGGACAGAGATTAATATTAAGGGAGTGGAACAGGCCCTCTTCCTAATAAAAAGACCCACACCCTGTGGCACGCAATACTTAAGGGCAGGACAAGCCCAATCAGGCAAGGAGGTGCACTGCTAGGCTTGGGCACTGTTTCATGCTGGCTGCCTGCTCCCTTGCACCACACCTGAATGCATTCCCTTCAGCAAAGAGAAAGCTACCGAGTCTGCACGCAAGAGCCGTGGATGAACTCACAGTGTAACATTTCAATCAGGGCAGGTGCAGAGAGACAGAGGAGGAACTGCCGTGAGAGATGGAATCAAGGGGATTAGTTTGTGACACGCTGGATAATTTATGGCAGGTAACTTATCAGTTCATAAACAAAGGAATTCAGAAGGAAGACTAATGTTTCAGAGTCTGGCAGGGTGCCATGTGCTGTCGGGCTGCCACGAAACTCTTTTACAGAAATGTATTTTTTTCAAGACAAGACACCAGCTTGCTGTTTCATAAAAAACAAACAAAAAGGCAAACTAAACCCAACTGTAAATGCAGGCAGTTTCCACGTTATAAAGGACTGCAGTTTCTGAAACATTGCTGTACCCGGTGGGTTAGTGGAGTTCTTCCTCAGCTCACCTTACCTGCTTTACCTGGTCTGCACCATCCTTTTATTGTGCTTATGCACTGTCCTATGCTTTCTCAAGGTATATTGCAATTTTTTTTTTTTTTTTGTGATACCAAAAGCAGGAAACGTCCATCGAGATCCAAACTCTTGTTCAGGGTTATTGTGTCCACTGCAAATACAGTAAGCCTGCAGGGTTTGATCCTGGTATAACTTGTAGACAAGCATTGTAAAGCCCAGAGAGGTATAGTAAAGTATATTAAACTATGATCAATTCACAGTATAGCCATGGGGAAAGCATGGGAAAACTGACTCCTGTAATCTCAGCTAAGAGCAGCCAGATCTCACGTGTGTGCTAAGAGCAGCAAGATCTCACGTGTGTGCTTAAGAGCAGCAAGATCTCATGTGTGTGCCAAGAGCAGCAAGATCTCACGTGTGCACCAAGAGCAGCAAGATCTCACTTGTGCAATAGAAAATGACAAAGTTTCAATAACTTTCTGAATCGGTTTTAAAAAGAGTTGGACTCATGGGCCAAAACCCCTAAGCCACACCACCCATTCTGCACATGCACATTATCAGTGATCAGCTTTCCTGTTTTGAACTTGTAACCACACAGTCGTCCCCCCCCCCCCTTTTGATTCCCTCTAAGCTCTGTCTCAACAGTTTCTAGTAAACTGTGGTTCTTTTAAACCATCAGAGCTTTGGGACTGGCAGGTGAATGAGAAATTAATCTAATGCAAATCCTGGATGTGTTTTTTTTTTTGTGAAGAACTCTCTTTTCTTTTCATTTGGCACAGACATTGCTTTTACAAAATGCCTTTCAAATTACCTCCTGAGTAACTAATTATTAGGTGAAGATTACAAGACAGGCCAAGTGCTGGGGTATGCACAGTGCCCAGGTGCTGTGGAAATGTTTCCTTTCATGCTTAATTATCGCTGGATTGTACTATTGAAAGGATTCTGGGTTTTTTTATGGTGAGGCGTTGGTCGGAAGATTTTTACTGTAATTATTATTAGAACTATCCCAAAAGGAAAAATATAAAAAGCATTTAAAAAAAATAATTATAGGAAATTAAGTATTATAATATAACAGCAATAATACTTTCAAATAACCCTTTACTGCCAAAAAAACCCCACCAGCCTTCTCATTGGGTATGAGTGACCTTCACTTTACAGTGTTATTGTTTACCTTTAATTTTAAACACATGCCTCTAAAGCTTTGTGTCTACCTATCAGAATCCTTATACCCTGCACACTTGATCATGTGACGCACCACATGGTTCAACTCCTTTATCTCTGTTTAAATTTTTAGAACAGTTCCTTATAGGCAGGGTTGGTGAGCCAGTGGTTAGAGATAGGCGCTTGTTATCAGGAGGTTCCTAGTTCAATTGACTCACTGTGGGTGACCCTGAGCAAGTCACTTAACCTCCTTGTGCTCCGTCCTTCGGATGAGAACTTGGGTGATAAGCCTCACACAAGCAGCTCAACCTCAGCTGAACTTAGGTAATACGTCTCAAACAAACAGGCATCATTTTTTTTACACAAAATAATAAACCCGCTCAACAAGGCCACCTGCGTTCCAGCTGTGAGAAATGAAAACAAACGTCGAAGTAATGAGAAAAGTTTGGAGCTGGAGGGAATTGTCCTTGTGTTCCCCCAGTCTCTAGATCTGTTTGTTTCCCATGCTGAGATGTAACTGTAGACAGCACTCACTAAAACACTTTCATGCATAGCATTAATGGATTAAAAAAAAAAAACCTCTCTTTATGTGGGAACACATGGAAGATGCAAATGCCTGACAGCCTCATATGATGATGCCATTTTCCCCCATATAAAGTAATGGAAAATATATTCATTATGTGCCAATATTTCATGCATGGAAGTGTTAGTAACACCTTTTTGATACCCGCGGTATATACCTTGTTGTTGCAATGAACTATAATCTAGAACACAAAACACTACAACTAATGCAAGCTATAATTACAATGAACTGGAGCAGGCAGGAGCAAATCATTTTTATACAGCAAGCCATCTCAATGCGCTTCACAATCAAGGCAAATAAAATGATCATGTTGACTGTTTTTTACAGATTTTCCATATTATATCACTACAGTTTATGATATTGTACTTAAAATATTGTACTGTATACCAATTCTTTCATGCAACACTGCCCCCTTCTTGAACAATGTGGAAATGTTGCAAAAGTGCAAACCCAGCACATTAAAAAATGTTGATCTTCCTTTGTTTTAGTTTTTTTTCTTCTTTTTTTCTCTGTAGTCAACAGAATCTGACAGTTTGATCACAAGTAGAAGAAATCTGAAAGGAATGGAAGACTGACTCTGTCAAAAATAAGCAGGTCACATCTGATAATAATGATCTTTATTGGTATTGACTCAAAAGCTACCTTTAATGCAGTTACAGCGTTACAGTATTGTACCACTAGAGGGCGCTCACAGCTTGCAGCAATCTGTTCACACTCTCCTATTTATATATATATATATATATATATATATATATATATATATATATATATATATATTAAAAATTAATAAGCTAACAGAAGAGCATCTACTTTTAAAATGATACTTTAAAAATCTTTTATAATACACAACAGGCTGAGCGCTTAATTAAAATGTGCAGCCAAAGCCAAACCAGGGTATAAGATCACCTCTCTGTGCAGCCCCTAATAATAGAGACACAAGTGGCCTTTAAATCCTGTATGGTGTCAATTGGTGGTCTTTAAATACAGGGTAGACTTACATCCCTCATAATCCATAGCAGAGGTGGGCAGGATCTCTGTATTTACATACATTAAGTGACTAAACAACACAGTTTGGATTTCAGGTCTGAGTAAATCTGTTCAATTGCTATAGTAACACTGACATATAGTGCAATGCTCTGCCATGCACTGAAGCGTTTTAAAGCACTTAGCAATCACCACCTATGGATCCAACAACTGCAGCCTCTGTGCAATCCATCAGACACACATGGTGCATATGTTGTGCTGATGATGTGGCAACATACTGTATCACTATTAAAGTTGGTGAATGGACATAAGTAAAAAACGTCATAGCTATGCATCTACAGCATTGGTTAACAGGGCTTTGACAGCAGATCGTTTCTCTAGTTCTTTTCTACTCATGATTATCATTGACAGTCAGGGGCAGTGACAGTGTTAGGGTCTGGCCTGTTCTGACTTCACTCCCCACAGATCTTGTTCAGGGAGATCTTCGTTGGATGTAGAGCAGAGAAACAGCAATGCTTGAGTTTTCCTGTTTCAGGATCTAGATTAGGGACATGAGATACAGTCCACTGCTTGATATTTCATGAGTGGAGGAGTTATAGCATCAGCCAGCTGAGGATGGGAATGCAATCGTTAGGGTGCTATGCTTATCTGATTCCTGGGATTTTAAAAGTCTTTTGTACATTGCTGAATCTGAAATGAACCCCCCCCCCACACACATTGTTTTGCCTGTAGTAACTCTTTGCATTACAGCTATGGCTAAAAGTTTTGCTGTGGTCAAAAGTTTTGCAACACCTAGAAATTTAGGATTGAGACATACTGTAATTAAAAAAAAACAAAAAAATCTGAACATAATTTAGATCTTTTACTTATCATATAACCAAAGAAACCACAAAATGATTTCGCAATAGTATAGCGGAACCCGTAATAGTGGTACAGTTTTTCAAGTTAGATTTTGAAATGTCACATTTTTCAATTTTTGTCTGTATTTTGTTAAGTATACGGAAAACTACAAAGCAGTGTGCAATTCAATTTGTTAACGTAACATTCATCAGCAGGTTCCATTCAACTTTAGAAGCAAAATGTGTTAATTCTGTAGGGTGATGCAAAACTTTTGGCCAAAGCTGTGCAATGCAATTACAAAATTCCACTGCATTGTAACTACACAACCGTTTGTGCAACGACAGTGTCGCTTCTTGTTTGTTGCACATCCCTAACCCCTTAAAGCCCCCCTACCCACTAGATATGGACATGGACATGGACAAGCAGGAGTTGGTGGAGTTGAGCCGACTCTTCTTCGCTTTCCCTGCCTCTGCATGGTTGCCCTGTTGCATTCTCCGGAAACTGTTCCTGAAACTCTCCCGCAGTTTCTGAGAGCTCTCCGAGGAGACCACTGTCTCCATGGATAGCAAAGAGGACGGATCAACCAGGCCGGTCTTGAAGCAGAAGCAGCACAGAACGCTGATGATGGCTTTGCGCACCTCCATGCTGCCCAAGGAGTAGATGATCGGGTTGATGGCTGAGTTGAGGACGGCCAAGGCGATGGGCCAGTCCATGCTATAGAGCTTGGCACTCTTGGGCTTGCAAAAGAAATCCAGGAGCAGCAGGACGAAAAGGGGACTCCAGCAGATTATGAAGGCACCCACAATCAAGATGACGGTTTTCAGCAGCCTCAGAGACTTGTTCCTGCTGCGAGAAGAACTGACCACTCTCACCGTGCTGTGTCGGACATGGCGGTAGATGGAGATGTACAGGAACCAGATCCCGGCCAGGATGAGACTGAACATGATGACGTTGAACAGGATATAGTTCTTGGAGTACAAGGGGAGAAGGGTGGAGCAGTCCTGCATGTTGCAGAGGCAGTTCCAGCCCAGCAGAGGCATGAGACCAATGCCGAAGGCCATCACCCAGCTCAGGGCGATCAGGACGTAGACGCGGTACCTCTTGCCGGCAGACTTGTAGGACACTGGAGTCATCATGGTGGTGTAGCGCTCCATGGCGGTGAGTAACAGGCTGAAGATGGACGCAGCCAGGGCCACGAAGAGGATGCCTTCCCGGAAGAGCCACGAGCCGGGCGTCAGCTGGAAAGTCCGCTTCCCGGACAAGCACAGGTTGACAATGTAGGCAATACCAGCCAGGAGGTCGCTCAGGGCCATGTTGACGATACAGATGTAGATCCAGTTCCTGAAGCGGATGTGGGTCACAATGGCCACCAGCAGCAGCAGGTTCTCCATGATGATGAAGCAGCTGATGAGGATGAAGCCCAGCTTGACCCCATCCACTCCGTCTGTCTGGGGCCTCCGCTTTGCCAGACGCCCAGTGTGGTTGTAATGCTCCAGGATGATGTTGGAGTTCCAGCTGCCGAGCAGGGCAGAGCACGAGCTGATGTTTTCCATGGTGAGCAAAAAGCTGAAGCTCCTTGAATTCTGGGACTCTGCTTCTGTCCTACTGAAGACTTTTTAGACTGTCAGGGAGCTGGGCTATGCAAAGAAAGCAGAATAATCGTAATTAACAGGTTGCAGGACGCTGATGCGTTCATTTAGTAAATGTAGGGTGACAGCCCTGCACTTGTCCCGTACTCTCATGCCCTCTTGGTTATGTTAAAACCACACGTAAAAAAAAGTGAATTTATTATCGTAAGAAATATTTTCCAGCATATATTGCATAGTAAAGCGCTCACTATAAATTAACTCTCAAGACGTGCCTGTTCCCTTTTGCTCTCCATGCTCTTTAAGCCTGATATCTGCTATTAGCTGCTGTCTTGTTGCTACTATTTCATGTATTACACACTTTTAATGCATTATACTTTTTTTAACTGTATATCACGTATTATGCCTTTCTCTGTATTTAAAGTATTATGGATTTTCTTCTTGTTACTGCATCTTGTAAAGAGCTTTGTGATGGTGGTCCACTATGAAAGGCGCTATATAAAATAAAGGTTGACTGATTGATTGATAAGGTAAGAATGTATTTTTTGTTGTGTATGCAGTGCTAACACTTTAAGATGTATCATACTGTAGTCAAAATGTAGTTACACAGGGAATATACAAATATATTTACAATACAAAACACTTCTATACACATACAAATGTTCAGATAGTTTAATTACATGTAGTTTAGTTATTACACATTTACTACATTGTAACATCACATATCCATGCGTAATTACTGTATAATTACAAACAGTACTCCACTACCCTGTCTATGAGGTTTGACTGAAAAACACATAAATATACAGACACATATATATATATATATATATATATATATATATATATATATATATATATATATATATATAATATATATATCAATTGTAAATATATCTACTGTACAATGTAACTCTAGTGCACAGGACAGACTGTAGTGTAAATGCACACAGTGTTTCAGCCTGCACAGGTAGTTCATATATAATCTATATAGACATTTGCAATCTCTCTGTTAGTGCAGTCTATGTGATATCAGTTATAGGATTACCCTGCAGATATTTTTTCATGTATAAAACAATAGTAGTACACCTCCACTATATTCATTACAATAGTTCCCAGTGAGTCACTTACTCGTTTGTATCCTCTCTGATGCAAGCCCTCCTCACTGCTGCTCCGCTCTGTCTCCACACACTGCATTTTTCTGCAGATGCTTTCTGGTTATATATAGAATAAGGGAAGTGAACTTTCTCTAGCTTCTTCACAGGTCGGTCCCACCCATAGCAGCATTGTAAGCTAGGATGTGAAGTAATATACCATCTTCAGAGACTCTAATCGTCAAAGGCAGGTTACTGTGTGACAGTGCTGTTCAGCATGGTACATCTGTACTGCACCTAGAGCTGCACAAACCCATTATTCGATTGTCCGGATCGAGCTCTCAACCTGGTGAAGGGTGCTGATCGTTATGAAGCACTGCCTGCACCCTGTGCCTTGGTGCGTCTCAAAGGCATGGTTTTATGAAGGATCTCATAAACTGACATTTCTTGCTAACATTTTAGTTTAGTGATCTGTTATACGTACATGTATATATTTTATAAATGAACCATGTAATTATTTCCGATGATTGTCAAAGTAACTGTAACTAGCATGATTACTAACATTTTATGGAATAGTTTATAACCATTTATAACATAGCTATCCATTTAAAGAACTTTTTTTTTTTTTTACAAAAAATCATTTCCACTACCTACCTTATATATGTAGCCTCATACTGGAGAAACATATTCAACACTTGTGACAGTGAGCCAACATGGCTAATAAATAGGCAATACTTTGTAAGTGTCAACTTATTTGAGGGCAAAAATATGATTTATTTTTTTTATTACAGGTATAGTTAAATCGTAACTATATTGTAACTTTAGAAATGCTTTTTTATAATTTTTCTTAGTTTACACCTGAGATCTTGGTGCAACATTTGAAGGTTCTTACAGTGCCACACACTCGAAAACAGCAACACTTCACATGTTTACAATGTAGACTTCTCAGAAATGATAAGCTAACTTGAGGCAAACAGGAACTATCGAAATCTGCTTTATCAAATGAAGCAACAAGACCCATCCTTCATTAACATTGCTGACATGCAGCCCAGAAACCGAGCAACAGCTGTATCTAACCCTCCCCGACATAACAGATATATATATTATATATATATATATATATATATATATATATATATATATATATATATATATATATATCATATAAGGTACACATATCACATGGTACTTTACCAAAGTCACATGCTAAGGTTTATAATGAATAGATGCTTTCTTCAAAGTTATGACAGGGGTTAAACTCCGTAGAGCATTGCACAGTATTGTTCAAATGCAGTTTTTAATACTGTCATTTTATTTCATTGTTATTAAAGTCTAAAAATGTTTGCTTGTATACATTAAAAAAAAGCCAATTACTATTAAATTGTGACCGGATTTATCATTTGTCGAGGAAATACATTCTTCAAAAGTTCTGACACGCTGGAAGAATAAGAGGAGGAGATGATACAGTAATTAATATCACATTCATAATTTTAGCAGTCCAGTATCTAGAAATGCAAGACCACCATCATCTTACACTGAACAAAAATATAAACGCAACATGCAACAATTTCAAAGATTTTACTGAGTTACAGTTCATATAATGAAATCAGTCAATTCAAATAAATCCATTAGGCCCTAATCTATGGATTTCACATGACTGGGAATACAGATATGCATTTGTTGTTCTCAGATACATTAAAAAAAAAGGTAGGGGCGTGGATCAGATAACCCGTCAGTATCTGGTGTGACCACCATTTGCCTCATGCAGTACGACACATCTCCTTCACATAGAGTTGATCAGGCTGTTGATTGTGGCCTGTGGAATGTTGTCCCACTCCTCTTCAATGGCTGTGCAAAGTTGCTGGATACTGGCGGGAACTGGAACACGCTTCGTACTCGTCGATCCAGAGCATCCCAAACATGCTCAATGGGTGACATGTCTGGTGAGTATGCAGGCCATGGAAGAACTGGGACATTTTCAGCTTCCAGGAATTGTGTACAGATCCTTGCGACATGGGGCCGTGCATTATCATGCTGAAACATGAGGTGATGGGAGCGGATGAATGGCATGACAATGGGCCACAAGATCTCGTCACGGTATCTCCATTCAAATTACCATCGATAAAAAGCAATTGTGTTTATGGTCTGTAGCTTATGCCTGCCCATACCATAACCCCACTGCCACCATGGGGCACTCTGTTCACAACATTGACATCAGCAAACCGCTCGCCCGCACGACGCCATACACGCTGTCTGCCATCTGCCCGGTACAGTTGAAACTGGGATTTATCCGTGAAGAGCACACTTCTCCAGCGTGCCAGTTGCCATCGAAGGGGAGCATTTGCCCACTGAAGTCGGTTACGACACCGAACTGCAGTCAGGTCAAGACCCTGGTGAGGACGATGAGCATGCAGATGAACTTCCCTGAGACGATTTCTGACAGTTTGTGCAGAAATTCTTCGGTTGTGCAAACCCACAGTTTCATCAGCTGTTCGGGTGGCTGGTCTCAGAGGATCCCGCAGGTGAAGAAGCTGGATGTGGAGGTCCTGGGCTGGCGTGGTTACACGTGGTCTGCGGTTGTGAGGCCGGTTGGACGTACTGCCAAATTCTCTAAAACGACGTTGGAGGAGGCTTATGGTAGAGAAATGAACATTCAATTCTCTGGCAACAGCTCTGGTGGACATTCCTGCAATCAGCATGCCAATTGCATGCTCCCTCAAAACTTGAGACATCTGTGGCATTGTGTTGTGTGACAAAACTGCACGTTTTAGAGTGGCCTTTTATTGTCCCCAGCACAAGGTGCACCTGTGTAATGATCATGCTGTTTAATCAGCTTCTTGATATGCCACACCTGTCAGGTGGATGGATTATCTTGGCAAAAGAGAAATGCTCACTAACAGGGATGTAAACAAATTTGTGCACAAAATTTGAGAGACATAAGCTTTTTGTGCATATGGAAAATTTCTGGGATCTTTTACTTCAGCTCATGAAACATGGAAGCAACACTTTACATGTTTATATTTTTGTTCCGTGTAAATTAACATTCTGCTGGGTGGAGTCGAATGGCTTCTTGCCAGAACTGTGTTTTTTTTTAAAGGGCCCGCATAAATCAAAATGCGGCTTTCCTTTCCCATGTGAAACTGCACACGCCTTACAGTCAGTTCTGGTTAAATGGTTACTCGCTGAAGCTTATAGAAACCTTGCTGTGTGCAACTCAAGGGACTTCATCGTAATGTTTTACTATAGTACCCCTTTGGTCTCAGTACTTTTAAGATACAGGTGCAGTGTCCCATATAGTTTAAAATAGCCGAGAGGGTTATTATCATGTGTGCAGCTCTGGGGTCTAGAGGTGTCGTGTGATTTACATCCAGAAGCCTTGGTTCAAATATATTATAGGGAAAAAAAGAAACAGCAATTGATCTGTGGGGCTGTGATCCTTTTAAAGGACTGTGTGGAACTGCAGGCTTTAGCTACTGCCTAAAATATTCATGGTGTAATTGCACTGTGATGACACAAACTTGTGTGCAAATACAGTGTCATGTATTGCAATAAACCCTGCGTCGCTGGTGTTTCCAGTATATGCATGTACCATGCTTTTTCATGCTTTGCCATTCTTGTCTATGCTCCCAAATTGAGTTGTGTGTCATCTTTCTATGGTTTTACTACAGGGTGTCACAGTAAAACTTTGTAGTTGATCTAATACAAAACAAAAACTTGTGACTCAGGTGCCCTGCCTACAGAAACCGGTACTGAAACTAATCTCTGTGACACAAATGCAGCCCGGGACAGCCGCTATGAGCCACTTTTATTATTATTATTATTATCATTTTTGCTGCAGCGCTATTAAGAAACCAGATAACTAGGCACTGTCATGCAGTTCCAGGGCAGTATCTCTCACAGCGAACATCTCTTTGCAGGAAAAAATAAGTCCTGTTTGTCTTCTAAACTCACGTCTGAGAAAAGCAAAAAGGAAAAAACACTCTTCAACACCACATCCTGAGATGTGAGCTGACCGGTTAGGGAGTGGCACAGCACCTCATCAAAACAGAGCTTGCGGGCAGCTTTCAAACTATCACACAACCCCAGAAGCTAGATGCCTTTCAGTTGTTGGTGTAGAAGGTGAGATTATTCGAATAAGTCTACTACTGTACCAAAATCTGTTTATTCTCATATAGCTATTGATGCTCTCATGAAGGTGTGAGGCCCCATTCAGTATTCAAAATAGGGTTCATGAAATCAGACTGCTGCCTATAAATTGGCAACCAGACTCTTTCCTGAGCATACAATGCTTGCAACCACACCTCACCTCACCCACCGTGCTCACAATAGCAGTATACTATACTGTATAGTACACATATGCAACATAAATGTTATCAGAATAACAGATACGTCATGTGTGCCTGCAGCTTGAGCTATTCAAACAAACTGGAAAGCCAACCAGGCCTGCTTTGTGATCGCAGACTGGACAACAGCCATCCAGGAATTCGGTTTAAAATTGAAGACTAAATAACAGGCACGAGAGTTGTCTTTGCTGTCAATGCAATGTTAGTTGGTGATCATACAGCAAAGTTAAACAGCAATAATCAGTATAGCATTTCTTATATAAAAAAGTCACAACAAATGCACACACACACACAAGCAAAAAAAAAAAAAAAAAAACACAGTAATGATTACAGTTGTGCTGTCCATTCCCAGTCCCTTTTGGTAAAATAGAAATTGCAAGACTAGGGTTATCATCTGGCAACGGTCAAATTGGCAATTTGACACATGCAACATCTTACATCGTATTACATGACACTAGACCAGAAATTTAAATAGAAAAGGCTTTGCTTATAAATAGAGTTTTCTACTGAACCCATTCAGTACTGAACTATGTCATATATAGCCATGGCCAACTATACAAATGTGTGTTGCATCATTGCAACGCGATAAAATTGCAGTCAATGCGATAAGCAGTTTAGTTAACCATCTTCTGTAATCTAAAGGGCATTATCTAACTAGAAACTGGTTTCACTAGCAGGTGTCACGCGCTAAAGATTCTTCTAAAACGAAATACTAACCCGCTATAATCTGAGCATGCTGAAATTAAACTAAATCCATAGACATACATTCACTGGCAATAAACACTTCACCAAACATCGTATCCCAACGGCACTGGCGCTTCTCAAAAAAAAAAACACTTTAGAAATGATGCTATCTCACTTTTAACGATTGTAATAACAGGATGTCGATTTTAAAGGAGGTGCTCACACTTCACCAGCCTTGTCTGATGTTTGCTGCATGTGTTCTATTACCACACCCTGGAGTTTCAATTCCTGGCACTCTTAGCTGCTGATAAATGTGGAATCCAAATAAGGCTCTTTCAGCAGATTTCTCTCAATGATCAGGGTGCCCTGATTCAGTCCAGTACCATTGACCAATATATTGATTTATTGATCAGCGCTAGTGACTGATCGGTCAATTTTAATGATGCACAAGGACATCATCATGTTGGGTTATATGGTCGGACTAAACCGCAAAAACACCTCCGACCAAAAAAAATGTAATCGGTCTATAACCAATAAACACCGGAAAAAATGTGGAAATCGTTACTCAATTCACGCTGATGATCCCTTTCCCATTAAAAAACTACTACTAAAAAAAAAAAAAACCCAAAACTACATTTTGACTTCTATCTATCATTGATTTGCTCTGAATACTTTAAACCCGCCCCAGCTCCTGACTGGCACCACATTAGCACTTTTCTGCTGGAGACTCTGCTTGCAAGATTTAAAACTAGATTACAATCAGGAATGGAAGCTTGTTCGCGGGATTTAAAACTGTATTACAGTTAAGACACGGAGGATTTAAAACAGAATAGCAAATTGTGGCGAAATGTAAAAAAATAAAAATAAAAACAAAAAATGCCTACACACAAAAACCCCAGAAGAATGTGACCAGAGGGATTTCCTTGTGGAAGACGGCGAAGGAAAGAAGAGACCACTGAAGCCTACAAGTACTGTCCAGTTACAACTATACATATTTTGACAGAAACGCATCCCAGTTTTGGAAAGTAACCGAAAACAAGTATGTCATACAGTATATAAAAAGCGAAAGCCCTGAAAAAAGACCGATTCACATCAAAAACAGCTAAAAATAAACACTGGAAAAATGTCATTAATAAAAACCGAAAAACAGAAGCCCTAGGGATATGTTATAGTGCAATACTGTATGTTTTAATACCCTGTACAGTTATAATCAGTATTAAGGCTGGTCGTTTTTACCATCCCATAGATGCATTAATTGCAGTGTTTTGCTGAATGTTCGATAAGGCTTTGTTATTGACTTGATAAGCATCCCCTGAATTGCCACCCATTCCCCGAACCACTTTACATTGCTATATATTGCTTAACATGGCTAAGTTCTCAAAGCTATTGGCACAATATTACCAGAAAGGAGAGGAAAGAGCAATAGATTTGAGCTTTGGGCCAAGCAGTTTTGATATTTTGGATTAGGTGCTTTAAAAAAAAAAAAAAAAGTAAATTATATGAGAATACATATTTAATATAGCAGTTGTGAAATAACTAAGGCACAGACGGTAACACACACCAGCTTGTTCTGCAAGAACATTATTCCTTCACAGCAGTATGTACAGCAACAAGCAGAGGCATACAATTCAAATACTTACACACCTTTTTAAATAGAGAATGTTAAAGAAAGACAAAGTTTTACGCTGAGATTAACTGTTATCAGTTCGATGGCCCAGTCTCCCTCGCCACAGTGGGTTGAATCAGATCAAAGTCAGGGCTGATTATAGGGTGAAAGTCTTAATGCCTGCATTCTGAGATGTATGGAGGGCAGGCAGGAGGACTAGCGGGTTCATATACGGCAGTGCACCTCTGCTTTTCAAAATATGGCTCAGATAATGAAACACACCCCCTCATCACAAAGTCACTGCCCAGCTGCCCACCCAGGTGAACGACAGACAGGAATGGGGTGGAGGGGGGTTGTGGGGGTCAAGGCACGGTGTCTTACTGTAGCCAGCACCATTGTCCCTCTACACTTACAACATCAAAAGCCACACCGAAACAAGGTCGCATTCTTGCAGATTTCCCCCATTATGTTTCTGATCAGACAGGTGTAAAACCCGAGATCATTGATTCTCAGCTGGGATTTCTTCCCGGATTCAGATGTCTCCCAGTGATCCCGTTTCTCCAAGCCCAGTTTGAGCCACTGGGTATCAGGCTTGGGATTTGCATCCCAGGTGCAGTTGATTTTCAGAGGCTGGCCTTCATTCCCTGTGATGATTCCAGAGTCGGCTCCGATATTCCTGGGACTGTCTGGAAAACAAAGCCAGCGGCATCAGCATCACCCTCAATAAGGTTTACAATAGTAAAAGGTCAGTTAACTGTAATAAATCAAAGTGAAAGCATGGAAAACATTGCAAACATGTCTTCAGATACTTTAAAAAAAAGTTTTTAATTGTGTTAATAATTTAATATATCAGTTACAACATTTACAATCCTTTTTATAATCCATCACAATACTAATAACACATTTAACTTCCTACTGCTGCAGCACATAATGCAAGAATAATGTACTCTTATTTACGGTCAGATCCTTGATCAACAGCAGAAATCTTACCCGTGTGTCTGCAGTCAAACCCCACCCAGACCGCAGGACTATCAAAAACAGCCTTGAAACTACAAGTCATTACTGTTAAAGTAACGTTGACCTTTACCAAGAAGTGGTATTAGAGCAGTAAAACAAACAGGAACAGTATTATATAAATATATTTATACAGGTATATACTTGCTCCAATGGGAGCAATATTAAGATTACTAACCGTTCAGAATGCCTATTCTTCATTCAGGTAATGTAATATTAGTCACTTTAAGGCAATTTATTTTAATTTTATTTACCCCCCCCCCCCCCCAAAAAAAAAAAAGATGGGACAACTGCATACAGTGTGAGTGAAGAGATGTTTAATTTCAACAAAAAAACAAAAGCAGATGAGTCCGGAGACAATCTTGCCTTGCTTTTCTCATGCCTATAATATGCCTTTGCCAGAGTTTAACAGTGCGTTACCTTGCTGCCCAGTGCTTTAATACACACAGAGATTCTGTTAAAATATTTAAAGCCCACTCATTCTGTTTTTCTCTCCTCTCAGAGCCCCTCTCCCCCTCCCCACGACATTCTCTTGAATCTTCTTATCACTGAAGTTAAGCGGTCTCATGCTGACGAGCTGACATTCTCGAAATCTGATGAGGAAAAATTGCAACATTCTGATACTTTCCTGTTTATTCTCAGTGAGGTTTGGACTGCGTTCAACTTGGCACAGCTGTATGGCATACAACTGTGTGCAACACGTCAACCAGTGCATCATATTAGGTTGTAAAGCATTGCCAACGATTGCTGATTTTTGTAACAAACAGCAACTCTGATCAAACAAGCACATCTCTAATTGCGGCTCTTACTGAATTACCAATATTATTATTTTTGTACACGTTTTATATGTTCTGGGCTCTCGTCTAGATGGTGCTTGTGGTTCCAAATAACAATCAATCTCTTTCTTTTTTAAACAAGATGGCTTTGGCTTGTGTCTTCAAAGTTCAACAAAAACATCCCAGCGTTCCGAGCTAACTTACACAGCACGTGGAGCATTGTCGTCAGGGCCTCCCTGCCAGTGCTGTTGCTCATTTCACACTGGTAGGTGCCGCTGTGCTCGGGGACGAGGGAGAGGGCTGTCAGTGTGGGCTGCCCCTTGCCTGTACAGCGGCTCCAGCTGTTGGTAATGTGGAGTTCAGTTTAGTCCAGAGGATCTGAGGCTCTGGGCTGGCATCCCCCCTGCAGGTCAGTGCAGGGGGTCTCCTTCCTTGGCCGAGGGCTCAGAGCGGGTCAGTGAGGTATTCTTAGGAGGCATCTGTAAGAATTCAGAAATATGACACCTGGAGGTTTCACATCCAGTTATTGATTTTATAAGCCTTGCCCACTTTGTGAGGTCTGAGACATTTATAGCTTTGATTTATCACATATATCTTGATCAATGACCCCTGTCCTGTAGGAGATTTTAAACTGGATTGTAGCTTAAACACACAACCCCATGAGTTGTAACTCACTCACAGTCTGAAGTCTTGTATGACTATCGTAATAAACAATTTTCTCTAAGCACACATATTGTACAGTGTCCCCTATCACTAGTTCCACCTAGTGGCCATATCAAATTATACAACAATACCACAGCTGCCCCTTTCAGCAAATTGCATCGTAATTGCAAATCCAGTTACATCTCAGCATAGATTGGTTAATTCTAGTATGGGAAATATTTCATAATCTTAGGAGCATTTGTATGAAGAGTACATAGGATGTTGTAAGCAGGTTCAGAGCCTGTGTGTTAATGTGCTGTAGTGTTACATCACGTGTAGTGCAGCCTGTTGATTGGCTGTGTGGAAATGGGGCGGTGCATTTCAGAAACGTCACCTGCAGGTTTCATATCCAGTTATTGATCTTACAAGCCTCGCCCACTTTGAGAGATCTGAGACATTTATAGCTTTGACTTTTCACATATGTCTTGACCAATGACCCCTCTCCTGTTAGATTTTAAACTGGATTGTAGCTTAAACACACAAAACCAGTGTACAGACACACAACCTGCACATGTTACAGCTTCACAAGATGGAGGATCTATATAGCTGACTGATTACAAATCATTATTGATACAGATACATACACCTTATATATATATATTAATTAAACTCATTTATTCCTCAACAGGTTAATGATACAAAATGATTAAGAAACTATTTCATGGTCAGTCCATTTAATGAAGTTGCTGAATTGGCTCTCTCTATTAATGTTACCTGGCACATGTGTGTTTTAGAAGAAAGGGAGGTTTTAAAGGAAGCAAGCCCTCGGGAACTTCCAAATGAGTTCACTGGACTAAGTGTTGACGAGGACAATGGCAGGTGATAACACTGTCTGGCATTTCCTTTATAAAGAGACAACTTTTACTTTAAAGCCTTAATGTGCAATTTACAGTTTCCACCGGCAAGCAGAAGGAGGGGCAGACCAGTAGGAGTGCTGACTGGAAAGTAAGTCACGCAATACAAAAGCTAGGAGATCACAGGAGGCAACAAAAGCATTGTTTTGCACGCCTTTAAAGTGCATAGTGTGGGTATTTTAGCAGTGTTTACTTTTTATTTTGTAATCAACATGTTTCTCATAAAAAAAGAAACGTATTCTTTTAAAACATGAAGCCAGTATCTCAAAAGGAAACAGGTTTTACACCTTATTAAATTTACCCTTCCCCAGCTTTTCCGAGTTCTGTCTTTCCCATGATTAGATTTCTCATCATGTTGTTGACATACCAATAGGGTTAAAAGATAACCATATCACACAAGAGCCAGGAATCAAAAACACAGACCTGCAAGCAAACTGACATTCAGTTAGACAAAATAGGGAAAAACCATATAAACAAAATCGATAAATCCCAATTTAGCAGAAACTAAACTTGCAAACACACAGCACGATGGCAAACACCTTGCACGCATTTTCTTTTTTTTTTCTTTAAGTGGATGTCCTCTGAAGGGAAAATGGCAGCTTGAACTCAATTTAAGGAAAAACAGACGGGACAGTGGGTTTCATTTTGTTGAAGCAGGCTGAACAGCTTTGGGAAACAGAAGAGAGAGACAGGGGGCAGAGTGTCACCAATCCAAAAACACCACAAGGACAGACTTTCCCAGAACGGGAGACAATACATTTCCTCAACAGTAATAAGATAAAATAGTCAGAAACATAGAAAGATTTAATAATTGAATCAGCGAGGTTGCTATAGGAAACGTGAAAGAAAAACAAATAGCAGATTTCAGGTCAAACGAAATTATTTGTCCCTTGGGTGCAACACTTCACTGTACTGATTTCAGTTTTAGGCTCCACAAGAAAGCTCTGTCTAACCCAGCAGAGCGAGCTGATGCAAAATGTCGATGATGATTCTATTCTCTGAGGATAAAATGAGCAACAGCTGCCAAGAACATATTGTTAAATTATTGCAGTTCCTATACAACTTGAAAAACATGTTATGTTCTGTGCAAATTCTCATTAAATCTGTCTGCGCTGTTGATGCAGGTATTAAGAATTTAATTGCTGACTGCAGCAAAGCAAAAAATAAAAAATAAAATCTCAAACCGACAATCCATTTTCTTGACACTTTTATCTGCAATGTCGGTGCCCAATGGAGCGCTATCTTCCAGGAACGGCACAGGAGCACTCAAAAGCCTTAAGGTGTGGTTTATTGTAAGCTCATTGCTCCCTTACGTCATCCTTTATGGCACAGCAAAGATTTCCTTTACTTCAAGGTGACTTGACTTGTATGCATCCAACACAGAAGTCTATTTAAACAATGATCCAAGAGACGAGGGTGTGAAGTAGCAGTCCCAACATGATCCGAGAATTGAAACAATAGCACATCGCTGTCCAGCACTGTTGGCTTACTCAGGGAAACCACACAAGAAAAAAAAAAAAAACCAACAAGAATTATTAGACATGAAGGACTGCTAAACCAGACAAGTCACTGTTTCGGTACTGCTGTGCTCCTCAAACAGGTCGCACGTTTAAAGTAATCTGTTTTTACCATAAACATAGACTAAAAAAGCTATACTATATTTATTTGTAATTTAACAGTATCACTGTAAATGAAATAAAAACTAGATTAATAAAATAAGTGGTTACTATTATTTGGAGTCATAGTTATAGTTACAGCACAAAATCCTACTTTGCAACATTATTTAAAGCTAATTGCAAAGCTCTTCCTTGGACAATCTGTTAATTCAAACTCTGAAGCCATGACTGGGAGGCAGGATCAATACGTTTCTTTTTTTGTTTTAAAATCTCTCCATTTTCATTAAGCCACATGCAAACAATATTCCGCTGAAGTCAGGAAAAACAAACATGTCTTCAGATACTTTAAAAAAAAGTTTTTAATTGTGTTAATAATTTAATATATCAGTTACAACATTTACAATCCTTTTTATAATCCATCACAATACTAATAACACATTTAACTTCCTACTGCTGCAGCACATAATGCAAGAATAATGTACTCTTATTTACGGTCAGATCCTTGATCAACAGCAGAAATCTTACCCGTGTGTCTGCAGTCAAACCACACCCAGACCGCAGGACTTTCCAAAACAGCCTTGAAACTACAAAAAACTATCACCAAGTCATTACTGTTAAAGTAACGTTGACCTTTACCAAGAAGTGGTATTAGAGCAGTAAAACAAACAGGAACAGTATTATATAAATATATTTTTACAGGTATATACTTGCTCCAATGGGAGCAATATTAAGATTACTAACCGTTCAGAATGCCTATTCTTCATTCAGGTAATGTAATTAGTCACTTTAAGGCAATTTATTTTAATTCCCCCCCCTCCCCCCTTCCCCCCAAGAGATTTTTTGTAGCTTCTGCTCAATCACCCATGCAGAGAAGGAACCAGTCAACACAAATTTTACTGGTGGCACTTACCCAAAATGTACCAAGCGAACCAAATGGCTGGCAGAACAATGAACATTATACAAAAAAAAATAAAATAAAATAACCACAAAATACAAAGTGGGAAGAAAAAAAACAAACATTTTTATATAAAATATTTTAAAATCTGATCTTCACAACATTTTTGGCATCTCGTGGACAACGAATGCACTATTGAAATGCCCAGTAAATTAATTACAAGCTTGTACTCTGCTGTAAATTGCATAGTGATTTCCATCTAGTGATTTCCTTTGAATCCTGAGTGGCTGAACCCATCCACTTGTCTCGCCTCAGTCTATAAAAGCAAGCCGTGGCATTTGAGAACTTCAAGATTTCAACGACGAGGTTGGCTATTGTTAGTTCTTACCCAGTCTAGTCTGCAGTTTAACCTACACGAGATCAGTTGTCTTTGGACTGGGTGTATTAGTGATTCTGTCTAGGCTGGGTCAGAAAAAAGATCATCGTATTTTTATAAGCAGGAAAAAAAAGAAACACAACATTCTGACAGAAGCACCCTTCTACTCCTCCCCTGCCCTTAATTCTAAAGCAAGCTTCGAAGTCCATGCCTGCCCTTCTTCCTGTCCTCAGCACCGAATGCAGACCCGATCCGTGCTGGTCCTCACCGCTGGGTGCTTCGATGGCCTTCTCTTCAAGCATTCTTGATCTCTGAACCGGGTGGAGAAGCTCCTGCTTCCTCCGCGGCCCTGGCTACACGTTGCTGTCCTCCAGCAGGGGCTCCTTGCCGTCCAGGATGCCCATCTGGGGGCTGTGGGAATGGCTCTGGGCTCCGTTGCTGTGTTTCTTGTAGCTGCCTGGCCTCATGTTGGTGCCACTGTGCTCGGGAATAAATAAGGCAACCAGGATCGAGAGGAGGACGGAGCACGCTCCGAAGAGAAAAGGTGGCCCGGGAATAATGGAACGCTAAAAGAAGATGAAGTAATGCAAAAAAAATTTAAAAAGAGAGCGAGAGAGGAACAGGCAACACAAAAATAATCAACGAGTGAGGAAAGACTTAAACACAGAAGGCCAAAGTCCTGAGTTGCTTTTGTCTATCATTTTTGAGTTACCATCATGTTTGCTGCCCCTCGCGCAATTAACCATGTACTAACCAAATCATTTATCTCTGTTTTATGGACACGGCCATTGCTGTCGGCCGTTCGTGATGTCACAGCTACAAGCTAGCCACTGAAATATTAAATAAAAACGCATTGGAACACACAGGTGCATTCAAAACGTGCACACACAGATCTCAAGCAAAGTGAAGTTATTTATCTACTGCAAAACTGAAAACTGTTCCTCTTCACAACAGGAACCTCTTACCTCGTCAGTGGGGTTGACCATGTTGGTTTTGGCAGCTTTGTCCAGGGTTTCCCTGTCATCTATTTCATTGAGCTCCACGTGGAACAGGTAGAAGACGAAGCCATAGAGAGCCGGCCCCAGACCGTTACACAGACCTCGGATCCCCGTGACCATTCCCTGCACCACTCCTGGAGGAAGGAAGCATGGGTCAGGGGAACACAGACTCAAGCCTCCAGATTGCACACAATCTGCACACACAGATCGCAACTCAATTATAACACATGAACAAAATTTTTTTAAAGTTTTTTTTTCAGCATGTGCAAAGTGGAACTTTAAATCTTAATTTCCTTTCAGTGTTACATTTTACTTAAAAGGGTATGGGATAGTTTTTTTTTTTTCCCCTGAATTTCTTGTAAATAACTGTAATATTATCATTGAAAATTAAATAAAAAAAGGCTAAACACCTTTCTATAAAAAAAAAAAAAAAAGTTAAGAGGCTTGTAATCTATCCAGGATCTGCATGTCCAGACAGCGCTTCCTTGCTATGCTGCTATCAGACAACACATGGAAATGCAGTGAATCAGTTAAAGGGTCCTTGCACAGCAACATTTTCCAGAAGCACAATTTCCAGCCACCCCTGTATTGCCGGGATTCTAAAGCAGCGAGGGCACGCTGACGCCAAGTCAAGCTGCACCACTTAACCTGCGCCACGAGGAAGCCGTCGTGCAGGACAATGGTTCTTACCCTGCTGATCAGGGTCGGCGTTCCTGGACACTATAGCACTGATGGCTGGGAAGGTGATGCTGGACATGGCAGCCAGGGCTCCTGCTGCCCACATCATCCTGCATGGGAAAGAACGGAACACGGCATCATTCAGTACACATTGGCAATTTCAGTATTATATATTATATTATTCCTCCCTGCAGTCACATCTCTCTTTAAAAAAATAAAAAAAATATATATATATATATATATATATATATATATATATATATATATATATATATATATATATATATATATATATATATATATATATATATATATATATATAAAAAATCATCCCTTGACTACCCCCTTGTGGGCAATCTAAAGAATGCAGTCCAATACAACAGGATGGCAGAACTCTCTACTAGTGCAGTACTGTTTTAACCTGTGATTCACACAGTTTACGGCAGGGAAGGCCTGTTAATACAGGAGGTGCTCCTCACCAAGGCTGTGATCCGAAGCCATACCAGGCTAGCTGCAGGATCTGGAACCCCAGGCCCAGAAGAATGGTGTTTTTGTTCCCTATGGATCTCATCAAGACACCCAAAACCACCGTCTAAAAAAACAAAACAAAAAAATATTTTTCAGCTCTGCAGAACACGTGTGCATTCTGATTGGTCTGTGTTATGCCACAAAAACCTTTGATTGGCTGGACAAACATTCAAAAACGGAGAATTCTCAACAGGTACTAAATGACCTGTCAAAGCCAATGGACATGCACACGAACAGATAACAAGTCCGATCCAAGACATTATTTGACTGCCCAGACAAACAGATTAACAGACAGACAAAGTGCATCAGAGCCTAATGTAAAATAAACAAAGACATTTCTGTTGCTCATGCAACCTTCTTCAGTGCAATACATGATACTGGCTTGACTTTTTAAAACTACCTGCTGTGCACTTTTATCGCGAACAAGAGAGGATTGCAGGCAGATTAGCAGCAGGCTTGTCAAACATGGCAGCGCTCACCTGGGCCAATATAGAGAGGATTCCAACCACCGCTATGAATGCAGCCACCGTCTCAGAAGTGAACCCAATTACCTGGAGATGAAGACCAGCAAGAGGACATGAAGCACACAACACACTGCCACACTGCTCAAGCAAGACAAAAGAGCATTTCAGAACACAGTGACGGGTCTTTGCACTGCATGCAAACAGACCACTGGAGGAGATTAAGACCTGGTGAGCTGGCAATGTGTAGCGAAAGAAAATATATTATATATATTCAGAGTTATGCAACATTGTCCGACTGTTGTTCAAACTGCACATCACTATACAGCAAACAGTGTGGGTAAAGGGCCAATACTGGGGCTGGAGGCCAGCACAGGCAGCTAGCACAGTAGCTGGGAGGGCATAAAACAGAGACATCATTAAAAGATGGCACCTGGACAAAGAGTTGAATCTGCTTGCACGGTAAACAGCAAGGAAATACAAGTTTGAGAGGATATCACAAACAGGAACCCGATGCCCAGCTTGGAAGGATTAAAGAGCTTTGCTTCTTGCTCAACGAGCAAGTTTCTATTGTACTTTTACTCATTAAGTGCCACTGTCTCTATTACTCTCTTTAGCTATATTGTTTTGAGAAATTACTCAGATTTTGTTAACCGCAAACATTTGGCAATTAATGTGTTAAACAGTGTGAGTGCAGCTTGCAAGTTTAGTACTAATCTTGAGACTTTATCAGGGTCTGTGAAACAAACCATAAATTGGTCCAGTTAACTTTTTTTTTATATATATTTTTTTTGTAAATAACCAAACGTCTATGTAAAAAGGACAGATACACACATTTATATCTACACATATACATATACACAATCAATGTATTTAAAGGAGTGAATTTTCAATGCATAAACGTGTGTACCACAGGTCTGTTCACACCAAGTGTTCACTGTTTTTTCTAGTGCCAGTGACGCCGTCTGTTTGTACAGCAGATGCTTTTTCTAACCGTCTACAGATTGCACCCGCCCTCCCTCTGATCATCACTCAAGCCTCCCTTTCGAAGTCTAGGCTGAACTGCTGTAAACACACTGCAAAGGGATCAATGTGCTCATTACACAGCGGCAGCTGTTGCTGGAAGCCCCACCTCCAATTCCCTCAGTAGGATTGCTTTGTTATTTATACAAACAGGTGGGGAGCCCTATTGTTTTCTCCCTGCTCCCTGTAGAACCTGAAGTGAATTGGATCTCAGGGAATACTACAGTTTTAAACCTTGAAAAAATGAGCATAACAGGTAATGATAGCAGCACAGGACACTGGCAGACAGGCAGGCAGAACTGGAGCCTGGAAGAGTTGCATCACTGTAAAGGGATGTCTGCCTCTCTCTAAAACCAGACAGGTGGTTCCCAAGCCGCTCAAGTCATGCTTGTACGACTGTCTGAGCTACTGAAAGTAATAAGTGTGTGCGGGTTTGCCCTCTAAATCCCAGTGGTGTTGACAGGCATATTCAGAGGTAATTGCCAGCTTTTTTTCATGTATTCAAACCATAATTGTGCTGTTATTTTGGACACTCCCCCAGTGAGTGTAGCAATCAAGTAGCTAGTTAAATATTAGATTACCTGTCTCAAGTAAAGGAAGAAACTTGAATACTGTCCAGCTTCAGGAAGGTAGGAAAGAAACACGGTGATACATATGAGGAGAACCGTCGAGTCTTGACCCACCTTACGAAGAGACTGGTGAGGGAAAGGAATTTTACATTAACATTGCAGATTGCAACCCTAACCTGGAGATAAGTCATATGAAAGAGATTTCCTATCCTGTAACTCTGGTTCTTGCATACAACTAAATGAAATCTTCTCCACATGATTACAATGTGAAAGGGTTAAATTAAATATCAGATTTTGCCCCAGAGCAACTCGGGTGCTTTTTTTGATCAAATTTGATCAAGTTTCGAAGCAGTTTTGTAACATGTACAGCACCTCCACCATTTTATGAAGCACAATTTGTTAATTCTATAGAGGATGCAAAACTTTTGGCCAGAGCTGTCTGTAAGGTGATGTTAGAAGAGCTCTCACAGCGAAGGGGTCTGCCTGTTCCCAGGAGATGGGCGCTCCCCAGGAGGCCGGGCGCATCTTCTCAGGCAGGGACTCTGGCACTGACAGCAGGATGAAGCAGATGTCCAGCAGGGCGATGGCCGTAGCCAGGATCACGACGACAGTATCACCGTACTCGCGAGACAGGTAGGCGCCGATCGCCGGGCTGGTTACCAGGCTTGCGGCAAACGTGGCCGACACCTGGAAGAAAACCGGAACGTTACAAAGCGCCACGGGAGGGCATCAAGCCTCACGTGGAACTGTAGAGAAAATAGAAATGCAAACTCAAAAGGCACTGTTGCTGTATGATGCATATGGGGGGGGAGTCAACTTGTCACATGCTTTATATGGTCCTTTAAGGAAGTCCCTATAACCAAGAACAGACCTCTAGAATGGATTTCACAAAGGCTTCCCTCACTGGAACCAAATTATTTAAAAAAAATTAAAAAACAACCCTCTTATTTAATTTAATGCAAACAAAATGTACATGCAAGAGCAGTTCTTACCAGGCCGTAGGCAGTGCTCCTCTCGTGCTCCTGGGTGATGTCAGCGACATAGGCAAATATCACTGAGAACGTGACAGCGAAGACTCCAGACACTGAGATTACTGCAAAGTACCACCTGGAGGGAAGCAAACACACATGAGAACATGAGGCTTTTAATCCACGTACAAGGGGTGGCAGGGTTTTGTTAACACTGTATATTATAATAATATCTATTTTTGTATATTAATAAAATTCAAATGAAGAAATAAGATTTTAATAAGGTTTAAAAGTGTTTTTCATTTTTCTTAAGAAGTGCTAACAGTGGGCCACAGCGCCTAACGCAGCTGAACAGGTGGGCCTCGGGTAAGCTTGAGAACCCCTGGCCTACTGCATACCGAAAACTGCATTAGTTTATGTGAAAATAGAAGTTACATTTTAGAGCAAACTCTCTACATGTACTTGCTCATTTCAAATGTAGTGTTCACACACACGCAGCGTGCTCTGTTGAAGCTATCAGTTCAGTACAGTCCTAGGGGCGATAAAGTGAAAGCGTGACTGCGAGGCTCACCAAGGGCTGATCTGCATGAGAGGTATCGGGGCGCAGGTGAAGAACACAGTCAGCAACAGGAAGGACTTCCGACCCCATACGTCCGAGAGAGCCCCAATCAGAGGGGCGCTCAGGAACGACAACAGCCCCTTCACAGAGAGAGAAGTGAACATTAGGGGTGCAACGATTCATTCCGTATCCAGGAATCACAATATATAATTTATATTGCATCTCAACATAGGCATGCATCGTTTCTATTGTGCTACAAGGCCCACAGCACAGCAGAGTTCGTTCCAGTTCGCCAAATGATTCTTCAAATGAAGAATACGTGATTTATTGATCATATGAATATAAACCACCTTCCCTATCTCATTACACTTTTTGTCTTTTAACAAAAGTAGCCCATCGTTAACGATCTTGTATTATACATCATACAGGTATCCTATCAGGACCTTGGCGCACGATGAACAGCACATAGTGATGCTTACTGGATCATGACATGAGAGAACATCTCAAACACTGCTAGTAATCTCTGATCTCCTCTCAACGATTAGCGCTATGACTCAGCTGGAAACTGGACTCGACAAATGGAGACACAGAAATTAATTCTAGAGCGGTCAGCTTTCCTAGCCTTTCTAAAGTCGTTTGAAAAGGGATAAAGAAACCTTTCAGTTCCAACAGGAAATTCTATACGTTTGGTTGCTGCGTGCTATTTTCCTGATTCAACAGGTCTGCTTGTTTACCGCTTACCAATTACAATGCTGTCATGAAAACCATTTTGAAATGTTCTCCAAGACTAGAAAGTGTTTTGAAAATATCAATTATTCAAATTTTTTTTTTTTTTTGTATAACTGTATAGTCTGTATATTTACACAATCATAAGCTTAAGATAAATGATAAAGTCTACATATGCTACTGATACACTCCTTCAAATTGCCTTTGATAGGTGCCAGACAGACATGGAAAATTACCATTCCTTTGTGTGCTTATCTAAACACAGTTCTTATCTTACCTTGACACCATGAATAAGCCCGTTCATTAGAAACGTGTGCTGTGGGAAAGTTTGATGTAACACCTGTGAAAAGGGCAACAGAGGGAAAAAAATACAGGATTATAATCACTGATATTTCTCCCGGAGAACCTGGAATATCAAAGACTAACAAAAGCATAATAGATAACTGTGCTCCTTAGATAATTCCCGATTCCAGAATTCAGTCTGTCCATGCTGATAGTAAACTGTATCTCTACTGTACTGTACAGCTGTTGCCAAAAGTTTTGCACCACCTAGAATTTTTGAATTGAGACAGAATACAATTAAACAATAAAACTACATGAACATCATTTAGATCTTTTACTTAACATCATGTAATAAAAGAAACTACCAAATGATATCGCAAAAGTTTACCGGCAGTTTAAATATTTGTGTCACAGCGTTTCTTCGTTTTCTTAGCTTGAGATGTGATTTGCCTGGCTCTGTTTGGCGAGGAAGTGTTATATTATCAAGCTTGCTTTTGTTTTGTTTTCTTATCTCTGCCCCGACTGCAGGAAATAATGAATCCGTAGGGCAAGTTTACTGGTTGTCTTGACAACCCAATGACAGCCACATGCACAAAAAAAAAAAAAAAAAAAATCCTGGAACGCCTTTCCGTTATTAATCTGCACCTCCTTATAATTCATACTCAAAACAAACTTACATTTCTTACAGATGACTTACCAACGTCTACTAATCACTAGACCCAGATGCTGCACATCAATATCCCTTCAACCGCAATGAGGGCTCAAACCGGACAGGGATTGAAATAAGACTCCCATTGCATAGCTGTCTGATCCATTCCTGGTTTTACTACAGGTTTAATAAGACACACCTGAGCTTGTATTGAAATCTGAAATGGCCGAAACTGCCATGCAATAGAAGTCTTGTTTCCACCTCTGAATCTTGATATTATTTTAAATGTCTTCTGTCATCGAAGAGCAAACGTTTAGTGCACTAATGCATGCAAGGTGTATTGTGTGAAGCAGCCGTGCACACAGGACTACAGGACTTACAGTAAGCATAGGGGTCGTGAGCAATCCCCAGGCAAAGAACTCAAGGAAAATGACGACCACTGCATGGTAGACACTGGGCTCTCCTATCCCTTGTGGCTGCAAAGACAGAAAAAATAAAAACAGGACAGCATTAATTCTTTAAATCAGCTACACAGTGGTATCAACATTTTAAAGATAGCACAGACTGTGAGATTGTCTGTCTGATAGGAGGTGAACTGTGTACTTGGGTTAGTATTTCTTATACTGGTAATACACCTCAATAGGGTGTTTTTAGCAGGGTAGTATACAAGATGTGTGTGTGTGTGTTTGTGTGTGTGAGAGTGAGTGAGTGAGTGAGTTAGTGTGTGTGTGCGTGCGTGCGTGCGTTATATAAAGCATGTAACCCAGCTTGGTTGTTGCTGATTTGGCGACACACACCAAACTGAATGCAAACCAGACGATAACTGACATGTGCCCAGGGATATGGTTTTCTCGTTGTGATTTAATAAGCACTTGCAAGTCAATCTGTTCAGCCCCAAGAACCAATTGTATATTACAAAGGTGAAGAACTACAGCACAGGTATACAGAAGTGTACAGTAAGAGCTCAGCTACAGCCAACACCACTCAACAAAATTCCTACTGTTGTCTACAACTGCAGCAACAGCACTAACTAATGAAAATGAAACCCAGAAATAGCAGAAATGTTTGTTGAAATTCCAATGCTATTTTCTTCAATTCCAGTTACACGTATGCTGCAGCAATTACAATTACACCACAAAACTGCACACAGTAACACGTTTACTCTATTTATTCTAAATAACTCAGCAATAAAATCAGAGGTACAAATCCAGAAACATACTATATCTATATCTCTCTCTCCCTCTCCCTCTCCCTCTATATATATATATATATTTTTTTTTTTTAAACAAATGGGGGTAACCAAAGAGGTTGAAAATACAAGATTAAATGATCGAATGACAATACATGCGCAATTGTCATCGATCAACGATATGGCAGAATTACAATTACGAATTACGCAGATGTGCCAAGGATCAGTAACAATTCCAACTGCATTGCAATTGCCCAGATATTACGAATGACACTTGAAACGACCCTAGGTCTTGTTATCAGGATCAAGCACCCAGACCACGCATGATTATTCTTTCAGAGGAATGTTTCAAATATTAATTTTTTTTTAGACAGCTGAAAACATGCAATTCCAATTGGGTCGAGTTTTGTGTGGTATAGAAACAAGGGCAGGGAAGCTATGGCAATAAAACTGCTGATTACAGTTGATGTTGATGCAGCTACAGGGATACTTGGCACTTGGGTGGTAAACAGCAGCTGTAAATAGCATGTCCTCATTCAGAACTGGACCAGCGGACCTGCTGTGCTGTAGACTGAAGTCGGGCACAGCACTAGTACATTCACGGCTGTTTTGTACCCCGTGGGCCAGAACAGAGTGTGATCTGAACCACAAACTCTTCTAAATCTCAAGTCTTCAGGGGCCGTCCACAAATGATCAACATTTTCTGAAAGCGTACAAAAATGTCCTTGGTGTGTTTTACATGTTTGAAGCTTTTCTTGGGCCTACCAGATTCCTTTCAGATTTAATATGTTTGTTAATAAATATTTTGGGCTTGAAAGAACACACTGCGTACGCTTGCAATATCTGATGGTAATGCTGGACGACCCCTTAGTTAT